>NW_026099374.1:0-40000 GCF_024542735.1 Bombus huntii
CCAAACGTTTTTATATCCGTCTGCCGACGATATAAACGCTTAATCCCGACGTATTTTATCGAGTTATAACGATTTCTTGAAAAATATTCGTACGTTATAACGCTTTTTAACGAATTAATCGAAAAAGAGTGTTCGGTCCGAAAATTTTCTAAGTACGAACGACCGGCCGCATAGGTCCGTTTTTAAAAATCGTTCTCGGACGGAAATAAACCATTAATCCCGACGTATTTCGTCGAGTTACGTCGATTTATGCAAAAAAATTCATACCTTGTAACGCTTTTTAACGAATAAACTCGAAAAAACTTTTTCGCCCTCGGAATTTTTCTAAGTCCCAACGTACCGGCTCGGAATTTTTCTATGTTCCAACGACCGGTCGTGTCGGTCCAAACGTTTTTATATCCGTCTGCCGACGATATAAACGCTTAATCCCGACGTATTTTATCGAGTTATAACGATTTCTTGAAAAATATTCGTACGTTATAACGCTTTTTAACGAATTAATCGAAAAAGAGTGTTCGGTCCGAAAATTTTCTAAGTACGAACGACCGGCCGCATAGGTCCGTTTTTAAAAATCGTTCTCGGACGGAAATAAACCATTAATCCCGACGTATTTCGTCGAGTTACGTCGATTTATGCAAAAAAATTCATACCTTGTAACGCTTTTTAACGAATAAACTCGAAAAAACTTTTTCGCGCTCGGAATTTTTCTAAGTCCCAACGTACCGGCTCGGAATTTTTCTATGTTCCAACGACCGGTCGTGTCGGTCCAAACGTTTTTATATCCGTCTGCCGACGATATAAACGCTTAATCCCGACGTATTTTATCGAGTTATAACGATTTCTTGAAAAATATTCGTACGTTATAACGCTTTTTAACGAATTAATCGAAAAAGAGTGTTCGGTCCGAAAATTTTCTAAGTACGAACGACCGGCCGCATAGGTCCGTTTTTAAAAATCGTTCTCGGACGGAAATAAACCATTAATCCCGACGTATTTCGTCGAGTTACGTCGATTTATGCAAAAAAATTCATACCTTGTAACGCTTTTTAACGAATAAACTCGAAAAAACTTTTTCGCCCTCGGAATTTTTCTAAGTCCCAACGTACCGGCTCGGAATTTTTCTATGTTCCAACGACCGGTCGTGTCGGTCCAAACGTTTTTATATCCGTCTGCCGACGATATAAACGCTTAATCCCGACGTATTTTATCGAGTTATAACGATTTCTTGAAAAATATTCGTACGTTATAACGCTTTTTAACGAATTAATCGAAAAAGAGTGTTCGGTCCGAAAATTTTCTAAGTACGAACGACCGGCCGCATAGGTCCGTTTTTAAAAATCGTTCTCGGACGGAAATAAACCATTAATCCCGACGTATTTCGTCGAGTTACGTCGATTTATGCAAAAAAATTCATACCTTGTAACGCTTTTTAACGAATAAACTCGAAAAAACTTTTTCGCGCTCGGAATTTTTCTAAGTCCCAACGTACCGGCTCGGAATTTTTCTATGTTCCAACGACCGGTCGTGTCGGTCCAAACGTTTTTATATCCGTCTGCCGACGATATAAACGCTTAATCCCGACGTATTTTATCGAGTTATAACGATTTCTTGAAAAATATTCGTACGTTATAACGCTTTTTAACGAATTAATCGAAAAAGAGTGTTCGGTCCGAAAATTTTCTAAGTACGAACGACCGGCCGCATAGGTCCGTTTTTAAAAATCGTTCTCGGACGGAAATAAACCATTAATCCCGACGTATTTCGTCGAGTTACGTCGATTTATGCAAAAAAATTCATACCTTGTAACGCTTTTTAACGAATAAACTCGAAAAAACTTTTTCGCGCTCGGAATTTTTCTAAGTCCCAACGTACCGGCTCGGAATTTTTCTATGTTCCAACGACCGGTCGTGTCGGTCCAAACGTTTTTATATCCGTCTGCCGACGATATAAACGCTTAATCCCGACGTATTTTATCGAGTTATAACGATTTCTTGAAAAATATTCGTACGTTATAACGCTTTTTAACGAATTAATCGAAAAAGAGTGTTCGGTCCGAAAATTTTCTAAGTACGAACGACCGGCCGCATAGGTCCGTTTTTAAAAATCGTTCTCGGACGGAAATAAACCATTAATCCCGACGTATTTCGTCGAGTTACGTCGATTTATGCAAAAAAATTCATACCTTGTAACGCTTTTTAACGAATAAACTCGAAAAAACTTTTTCGCCCTCGGAATTTTTCTAAGTCCCAACGTACCGGCTCGGAATTTTTCTATGTTCCAACGACCGGTCGTGTCGGTCCAAACGTTTTTATATCCGTCTGCCGACGATATAAACGCTTAATCCCGACGTATTTTATCGAGTTATAACGATTTCTTGAAAAATATTCGTACGTTATAACGCTTTTTAACGAATTAATCGAAAAAGAGTGTTCGGTCCGAAAATTTTCTAAGTACGAACGACCGGCCGCATAGGTCCGTTTTTAAAAATCGTTCTCGGACGGAAATAAACCATTAATCCCGACGTATTTCGTCGAGTTACGTCGATTTATGCAAAAAAATTCATACCTTGTAACGCTTTTTAACGAATAAACTCGAAAAAACTTTTTCGCGCTCGGAATTTTTCTAAGTCCCAACGTACCGGCTCGGAATTTTTCTATGTTCCAACGACCGGTCGTGTCGGTCCAAACGTTTTTATATCCGTCTGCCGACGATATAAACGCTTAATCCCGACGTATTTTATCGAGTTATAACGATTTCTTGAAAAATATTCGTACGTTATAACGCTTTTTAACGAATTAATCGAAAAAGAGTGTTCGGTCCGAAAATTTTCTAAGTACGAACGACCGGCCGCATAGGTCCGTTTTTAAAAATCGTTCTCGGACGGAAATAAACCATTAATCCCGACGTATTTCGTCGAGTTACGTCGATTTATGCAAAAAAATTCATACCTTGTAACGCTTTTTAACGAATAAACTCGAAAAAACTTTTTCGCGCTCGGAATTTTTCTAAGTCCCAACGTACCGGCTCGGAATTTTTCTATGTTCCAACGACCGGTCGTGTCGGTCCAAACGTTTTTATATCCGTCTGCCGACGATATAAACGCTTAATCCCGACGTATTTTATCGAGTTATAACGATTTCTTGAAAAATATTCGTACGTTATAACGCTTTTTAACGAATTAATCGAAAAAGAGTGTTCGGTCCGAAAATTTTCTAAGTACGAACGACCGGCCGCATAGGTCCGTTTTTAAAAATCGTTCTCGGACGGAAATAAACCATTAATCCCGACGTATTTCGTCGAGTTACGTCGATTTATGCAAAAAAATTCATACCTTGTAACGCTTTTTAACGAATAAACTCGAAAAAACTTTTTCGCGCTCGGAATTTTTCTAAGTCCCAACGTACCGGCTCGGAATTTTTCTATGTTCCAACGACCGGTCGTGTCGGTCCAAACGTTTTTATATCCGTCTGCCGACGATATAAACGCTTAATCCCGACGTATTTTATCGAGTTATAACGATTTCTTGAAAAATATTCGTACGTTATAACGCTTTTTAACGAATTAATCGAAAAAGAGTGTTCGGTCCGAAAATTTTCTAAGTACGAACGACCGGCCGCATAGGTCCGTTTTTAAAAATCGTTCTCGGACGGAAATAAACCATTAATCCCGACGTATTTCGTCGAGTTACGTCGATTTATGCAAAAAAATTCATACCTTGTAACGCTTTTTAACGAATAAACTCGAAAAAACTTTTTCGCCCTCGGAATTTTTCTAAGTCCCAACGTACCGGCTCGGAATTTTTCTATGTTCCAACGACCGGTCGTGTCGGTCCAAACGTTTTTATATCCGTCTGCCGACGATATAAACGCTTAATCCCGACGTATTTTATCGAGTTATAACGATTTCTTGAAAAATATTCGTACGTTATAACGCTTTTTAACGAATTAATCGAAAAAGAGTGTTCGGTCCGAAAATTTTCTAAGTACGAACGACCGGCCGCATAGGTCCGTTTTTAAAAATCGTTCTCGGACGGAAATAAACCATTAATCCCGACGTATTTCGTCGAGTTACGTCGATTTATGCAAAAAAATTCATACCTTGTAACGCTTTTTAACGAATAAACTCGAAAAAACTTTTTCGCGCTCGGAATTTTTCTAAGTCCCAACGTACCGGCTCGGAATTTTTCTATGTTCCAACGACCGGTCGTGTCGGTCCAAACGTTTTTATATCCGTCTGCCGACGATATAAACGCTTAATCCCGACGTATTTTATCGAGTTATAACGATTTCTTGAAAAATATTCGTACGTTATAACGCTTTTTAACGAATTAATCGAAAAAGAGTGTTCGGTCCGAAAATTTTCTAAGTACGAACGACCGGCCGCATAGGTCCGTTTTTAAAAATCGTTCTCGGACGGAAATAAACCATTAATCCCGACGTATTTCGTCGAGTTACGTCGATTTATGCAAAAAAATTCATACCTTGTAACGCTTTTTAACGAATAAACTCGAAAAAACTTTTTCGCCCTCGGAATTTTTCTAAGTCCCAACGTACCGGCTCGGAATTTTTCTATGTTCCAACGACCGGTCGTGTCGGTCCAAACGTTTTTATATCCGTCTGCCGACGATATAAACGCTTAATCCCGACGTATTTTATCGAGTTATAACGATTTCTTGAAAAATATTCGTACGTTATAACGCTTTTTAACGAATTAATCGAAAAAGAGTGTTCGGTCCGAAAATTTTCTAAGTACGAACGACCGGCCGCATAGGTCCGTTTTTAAAAATCGTTCTCGGACGGAAATAAACCATTAATCCCGACGTATTTCGTCGAGTTACGTCGATTTATGCAAAAAAATTCATACCTTGTAACGCTTTTTAACGAATAAACTCGAAAAAACTTTTTCGCGCTCGGAATTTTTCCAAGTCCCAACGTACCGGCTCGGAATTTTTCTATGTTCCAACGACCGGTCGTGTCGGTCCAAACGTTTTTATATCCGTCTGCCGACGATATAAACGCTTAATCCCGACGTATTTTATCGAGTTATAACGATTTCTTGAAAAATATTCGTACGTTATAACGCTTTTTAACGAATTAATCGAAAAAGAGTGTTCGGTCCGAAAATTTTCTAAGTACGAACGACCGGCCGCATAGGTCCGTTTTTAAAAATCGTTCTCGGACGGAAATAAACCATTAATCCCGACGTATTTCGTCGAGTTACGTCGATTTATGCAAAAAAATTCATACCTTGTAACGCTTTTTAACGAATAAACTCGAAAAAACTTTTTCGCGCTCGGAATTTTTCTAAGTCCCAACGTACCGGCTCGGAATTTTTCTATGTTCCAACGACCGGTCGTGTCGGTCCAAACGTTTTTATATCCGTCTGCCGACGATATAAACGCTTAATCCCGACGTATTTTATCGAGTTATAACGATTTCTTGAAAAATATTCGTACGTTATAACGCTTTTTAACGAATTAATCGAAAAAGAGTGTTCGGTCCGAAAATTTTCTAAGTACGAACGACCGGCCGCATAGGTCCGTTTTTAAAAATCGTTCTCGGACGGAAATAAACCATTAATCCCGACGTATTTCGTCGAGTTACGTCGATTTATGCAAAAAAATTCATACCTTGTAACGCTTTTTAACGAATAAACTCGAAAAAACTTTTTCGCCCTCGGAATTTTTCTAAGTCCCAACGTACCGGCTCGGAATTTTTCTATGTTCCAACGACCGGTCGTGTCGGTCCAAACGTTTTTATATCCGTCTGCCGACGATATAAACGCTTAATCCCGACGTATTTTATCGAGTTATAACGATTTCTTGAAAAATATTCGTACGTTATAACGCTTTTTAACGAATTAATCGAAAAAGAGTGTTCGGTCCGAAAATTTTCTAAGTACGAACGACCGGCCGCATAGGTCCGTTTTTAAAAATCGTTCTCGGACGGAAATAAACCATTAATCCCGACGTATTTCGTCGAGTTACGTCGATTTATGCAAAAAAATTCATACCTTGTAACGCTTTTTAACGAATAAACTCGAAAAAACTTTTTCGCGCTCGGAATTTTTCTAAGTCCCAACGTACCGGCTCGGAATTTTTCTATGTTCCAACGACCGGTCGTGTCGGTCCAAACGTTTTTATATCCGTCTGCCGACGATATAAACGCTTAATCCCGACGTATTTTATCGAGTTATAACGATTTCTTGAAAAATATTCGTACGTTATAACGCTTTTTAACGAATTAATCGAAAAAGAGTGTTCGGTCCGAAAATTTTCTAAGTACGAACGACCGGCCGCATAGGTCCGTTTTTAAAAATCGTTCTCGGACGGAAATAAACCATTAATCCCGACGTATTTCGTCGAGTTACGTCGATTTATGCAAAAAAATTCATACCTTGTAACGCTTTTTAACGAATAAACTCGAAAAAACTTTTTCGCGCTCGGAATTTTTCTAAGTCCCAACGTACCGGCTCGGAATTTTTCTATGTTCCAACGACCGGTCGTGTCGGTCCAAACGTTTTTATATCCGTCTGCCGACGATATAAACGCTTAATCCCGACGTATTTTATCGAGTTATAACGATTTCTTGAAAAATATTCGTACGTTATAACGCTTTTTAACGAATTAATCGAAAAAGAGTGTTCGGTCCGAAAATTTTCTAAGTACGAACGACCGGCCGCATAGGTCCGTTTTTAAAAATCGTTCTCGGACGGAAATAAACCATTAATCCCGACGTATTTCGTCGAGTTACGTCGATTTATGCAAAAAAATTCATACCTTGTAACGCTTTTTAACGAATAAACTCGAAAAAACTTTTTCGCGCTCGGAATTTTTCTAAGTCCCAACGTACCGGCTCGGAATTTTTCTATGTTCCAACGACCGGTCGTGTCGGTCCAAACGTTTTTATATCCGTCTGCCGACGATATAAACGCTTAATCCCGACGTATTTTATCGAGTTATAACGATTTCTTGAAAAATATTCGTACGTTATAACGCTTTTTAACGAATTAATCGAAAAAGAGTGTTCGGTCCGAAAATTTTCTAAGTACGAACGACCGGCCGCATAGGTCCGTTTTTAAAAATCGTTCTCGGACGGAAATAAACCATTAATCCCGACGTATTTCGTCGAGTTACGTCGATTTATGCAAAAAAATTCATACCTTGTAACGCTTTTTAACGAATAAACTCGAAAAAACTTTTTCGCCCTCGGAATTTTTCTAAGTCCCAACGTACCGGCTCGGAATTTTTCTATGTTCCAACGACCGGTCGTGTCGGTCCAAACGTTTTTATATCCGTCTGCCGACGATATAAACGCTTAATCCCGACGTATTTTATCGAGTTATAACGATTTCTTGAAAAATATTCGTACGTTATAACGCTTTTTAACGAATTAATCGAAAAAGAGTGTTCGGTCCGAAAATTTTCTAAGTACGAACGACCGGCCGCATAGGTCCGTTTTTAAAAATCGTTCTCGGACGGAAATAAACCATTAATCCCGACGTATTTCGTCGAGTTACGTCGATTTATGCAAAAAAATTCATACCTTGTAACGCTTTTTAACGAATAAACTCGAAAAAACTTTTTCGCGCTCGGAATTTTTCTAAGTCCCAACGTACCGGCTCGGAATTTTTCTATGTTCCAACGACCGGTCGTGTCGGTCCAAACGTTTTTATATCCGTCTGCCGACGATATAAACGCTTAATCCCGACGTATTTTATCGAGTTATAACGATTTCTTGAAAAATATTCGTACGTTATAACGCTTTTTAACGAATTAATCGAAAAAGAGTGTTCGGTCCGAAAATTTTCTAAGTACGAACGACCGGCCGCATAGGTCCGTTTTTAAAAATCGTTCTCGGACGGAAATAAACCATTAATCCCGACGTATTTCGTCGAGTTACGTCGATTTATGCAAAAAAATTCATACCTTGTAACGCTTTTTAACGAATAAACTCGAAAAAACTTTTTCGCGCTCGGAATTTTTCTAAGTCCCAACGTACCGGCTCGGAATTTTTCTATGTTCCAACGACCGGTCGTGTCGGTCCAAACGTTTTTATATCCGTCTGCCGACGATATAAACGCTTAATCCCGACGTATTTTATCGAGTTATAACGATTTCTTGAAAAATATTCGTACGTTATAACGCTTTTTAACGAATTAATCGAAAAAGAGTGTTCGGTCCGAAAATTTTCTAAGTACGAACGACCGGCCGCATAGGTCCGTTTTTAAAAATCGTTCTCGGACGGAAATAAACCATTAATCCCGACGTATTTCGTCGAGTTACGTCGATTTATGCAAAAAAATTCATACCTTGTAACGCTTTTTAACGAATAAACTCGAAAAAACTTTTTCGCCCTCGGAATTTTTCTAAGTCCCAACGTACCGGCTCGGAATTTTTCTATGTTCCAACGACCGGTCGTGTCGGTCCAAACGTTTTTATATCCGTCTGCCGACGATATAAACGCTTAATCCCGACGTATTTTATCGAGTTATAACGATTTCTTGAAAAATATTCGTACGTTATAACGCTTTTTAACGAATTAATCGAAAAAGAGTGTTCGGTCCGAAAATTTTCTAAGTACGAACGACCGGCCGCATAGGTCCGTTTTTAAAAATCGTTCTCGGACGGAAATAAACCATTAATCCCGACGTATTTCGTCGAGTTACGTCGATTTATGCAAAAAAATTCATACCTTGTAACGCTTTTTAACGAATAAACTCGAAAAAACTTTTTCGCCCTCGGAATTTTTCTAAGTCCCAACGTACCGGCTCGGAATTTTTCTATGTTCCAACGACCGGTCGTGTCGGTCCAAACGTTTTTATATCCGTCTGCCGACGATATAAACGCTTAATCCCGACGTATTTTATCGAGTTATAACGATTTCTTGAAAAATATTCGTACGTTATAACGCTTTTTAACGAATTAATCGAAAAAGAGTGTTCGGTCCGAAAATTTTCTAAGTACGAACGACCGGCCGCATAGGTCCGTTTTTAAAAATCGTTCTCGGACGGAAATAAACCATTAATCCCGACGTATTTCGTCGAGTTACGTCGATTTATGCAAAAAAATTCATACCTTGTAACGCTTTTTAACGAATAAACTCGAAAAAACTTTTTCGCGCTCGGAATTTTTCTAAGTCCCAACGTACCGGCTCGGAACTTTTCTATGTTCCAACGACCGGTCGTGTCGGTCCAAACGTTTTTATATCCGTCTGCCGACGATATAAACGCTTAATCCCGACGTATTTTATCGAGTTATAACGATTTCTTGAAAAATATTCGTACGTTATAACGCTTTTTAACGAATTAATCGAAAAAGAGTGTTCGGTCCGAAAATTTTCTAAGTACGAACGACCGGCCGCATAGGTCCGTTTTTAAAAATCGTTCTCGGACGGAAATAAACCATTAATCCCGACGTATTTCGTCGAGTTACGTCGATTTATGCAAAAAAATTCATACCTTGTAACGCTTTTTAACGAATAAACTCGAAAAAACTTTTTCGCGCTCGGAATTTTTCTAAGTCCCAACGTACCGGCTCGGAATTTTTCTATGTTCCAACGACCGGTCGTGTCGGTCCAAACGTTTTTATATCCGTCTGCCGACGATATAAACGCTTAATCCCGACGTATTTTATCGAGTTATAACGATTTCTTGAAAAATATTCGTACGTTATAACGCTTTTTAACGAATTAATCGAAAAAGAGTGTTCGGTCCGAAAATTTTCTAAGTACGAACGACCGGCCGCATAGGTCCGTTTTTAAAAATCGTTCTCGGACGGAAATAAACCATTAATCCCGACGTATTTCGTCGAGTTACGTCGATTTATGCAAAAAAATTCATACCTTGTAACGCTTTTTAACGAATAAACTCGAAAAAACTTTTTCGCGCTCGGAATTTTTCTAAGTCCCAACGTACCGGCTCGGAATTTTTCTATGTTCCAACGACCGGTCGTGTCGGTCCAAACGTTTTTATATCCGTCTGCCGACGATATAAACGCTTAATCCCGACGTATTTTATCGAGTTATAACGATTTCTTGAAAAATATTCGTACGTTATAACGCTTTTTAACGAATTAATCGAAAAAGAGTGTTCGGTCCGAAAATTTTCTAAGTACGAACGACCGGCCGCATAGGTCCGTTTTTAAAAATCGTTCTCGGACGGAAATAAACCATTAATCCCGACGTATTTCGTCGAGTTACGTCGATTTATGCAAAAAAATTCATACCTTGTAACGCTTTTTAACGAATAAACTCGAAAAAACTTTTTCGCGCTCGGAATTTTTCTAAGTCCCAACGTACCGGCTCGGAATTTTTCTATGTTCCAACGACCGGTCGTGTCGGTCCAAACGTTTTTATATCCGTCTGCCGACGATATAAACGCTTAATCCCGACGTATTTTATCGAGTTATAACGATTTCTTGAAAAATATTCGTACGTTATAACGCTTTTTAACGAATTAATCGAAAAAGAGTGTTCGGTCCGAAAATTTTCTAAGTACGAACGACCGGCCGCATAGGTCCGTTTTTAAAAATCGTTCTCGGACGGAAATAAACCATTAATCCCGACGTATTTCGTCGAGTTACGTCGATTTATGCAAAAAAATTCATACCTTGTAACGCTTTTTAACGAATAAACTCGAAAAAACTTTTTCGCGCTCGGAATTTTTCTAAGTCCCAACGTACCGGCTCGGAATTTTTCTATGTTCCAACGACCGGTCGTGTCGGTCCAAACGTTTTTATATCCGTCTGCCGACGATATAAACGCTTAATCCCGACGTATTTTATCGAGTTATAACGATTTCTTGAAAAATATTCGTACGTTATAACGCTTTTTAACGAATTAATCGAAAAAGAGTGTTCGGTCCGAAAATTTTCTAAGTACGAACGACCGGCCGCATAGGTCCGTTTTTAAAAATCGTTCTCGGACGGAAATAAACCATTAATCCCGACGTATTTCGTCGAGTTACGTCGATTTATGCAAAAAAATTCATACCTTGTAACGCTTTTTAACGAATAAACTCGAAAAAACTTTTTCGCGCTCGGAATTTTTCCAAGTCCCAACGTACCGGCTCGGAATTTTTCTATGTTCCAACGACCGGTCGTGTCGGTCCAAACGTTTTTATATCCGTCTGCCGACGATATAAACGCTTAATCCCGACGTATTTTATCGAGTTATAACGATTTCTTGAAAAATATTCGTACGTTATAACGCTTTTTAACGAATTAATCGAAAAAGAGTGTTCGGTCCGAAAATTTTCTAAGTACGAACGACCGGCCGCATAGGTCCGTTTTTAAAAATCGTTCTCGGACGGAAATAAACCATTAATCCCGACGTATTTCGTCGAGTTACGTCGATTTATGCAAAAAAATTCATACCTTGTAACGCTTTTTAACGAATAAACTCGAAAAAACTTTTTCGCGCTCGGAATTTTTCTAAGTCCCAACGTACCGGCTCGGAATTTTTCTATGTTCCAACGACCGGTCGTGTCGGTCCAAACGTTTTTATATCCGTCTGCCGACGATATAAACGCTTAATCCCGACGTATTTTATCGAGTTATAACGATTTCTTGAAAAATATTCGTACGTTATAACGCTTTTTAACGAATTAATCGAAAAAGAGTGTTCGGTCCGAAAATTTTCTAAGTACGAACGACCGGCCGCATAGGTCCGTTTTTAAAAATCGTTCTCGGACGGAAATAAACCATTAATCCCGACGTATTTCGTCGAGTTACGTCGATTTATGCAAAAAAATTCATACCTTGTAACGCTTTTTAACGAATAAACTCGAAAAAACTTTTTCGCGCTCGGAATTTTTCTAAGTCCCAACGTACCGGCTCGGAATTTTTCTATGTTCCAACGACCGGTCGTGTCGGTCCAAACGTTTTTATATCCGTCTGCCGACGATATAAACGCTTAATCCCGACGTATTTTATCGAGTTATAACGATTTCTTGAAAAATATTCGTACGTTATAACGCTTTTTAACGAATTAATCGAAAAAGAGTGTTCGGTCCGAAAATTTTCTAAGTACGAACGACCGGCCGCATAGGTCCGTTTTTAAAAATCGTTCTCGGACGGAAATAAACCATTAATCCCGACGTATTTCGTCGAGTTACGTCGATTTATGCAAAAAAATTCATACCTTGTAACGCTTTTTAACGAATAAACTCGAAAAAACTTTTTCGCGCTCGGAATTTTTCTAAGTCCCAACGTACCGGCTCGGAATTTTTCTATGTTCCAACGACCGGTCGTGTCGGTCCAAACGTTTTTATATCCGTCTGCCGACGATATAAACGCTTAATCCCGACGTATTTTATCGAGTTATAACGATTTCTTGAAAAATATTCGTACGTTATAACGCTTTTTAACGAATTAATCGAAAAAGAGTGTTCGGTCCGAAAATTTTCTAAGTACGAACGACCGGCCGCATAGGTCCGTTTTTAAAAATCGTTCTCGGACGGAAATAAACCATTAATCCCGACGTATTTCGTCGAGTTACGTCGATTTATGCAAAAAAATTCATACCTTGTAACGCTTTTTAACGAATAAACTCGAAAAAACTTTTTCGCGCTCGGAATTTTTCCAAGTCCCAACGTACCGGCTCGGAATTTTTCTATGTTCCAACGACCGGTCGTGTCGGTCCAAACGTTTTTATATCCGTCTGCCGACGATATAAACGCTTAATCCCGACGTATTTTATCGAGTTATAACGATTTCTTGAAAAATATTCGTACGTTATAACGCTTTTTAACGAATTAATCGAAAAAGAGTGTTCGGTCCGAAAATTTTCTAAGTACGAACGACCGGCCGCATAGGTCCGTTTTTAAAAATCGTTCTCGGACGGAAATAAACCATTAATCCCGACGTATTTCGTCGAGTTACGTCGATTTATGCAAAAAAATTCATACCTTGTAACGCTTTTTAACGAATAAACTCGAAAAAACTTTTTCGCGCTCGGAATTTTTCTAAGTCCCAACGTACCGGCTCGGAATTTTTCTATGTTCCAACGACCGGTCGTGTCGGTCCAAACGTTTTTATATCCGTCTGCCGACGATATAAACGCTTAATCCCGACGTATTTTATCGAGTTATAACGATTTCTTGAAAAATATTCGTACGTTATAACGCTTTTTAACGAATTAATCGAAAAAGAGTGTTCGGTCCGAAAATTTTCTAAGTACGAACGACCGGCCGCATAGGTCCGTTTTTAAAAATCGTTCTCGGACGGAAATAAACCATTAATCCCGACGTATTTCGTCGAGTTACGTCGATTTATGCAAAAAAATTCATACCTTGTAACGCTTTTTAACGAATAAACTCGAAAAAACTTTTTCGCGCTCGGAATTTTTCTAAGTCCCAACGTACCGGCTCGGAATTTTTCTATGTTCCAACGACCGGTCGTGTCGGTCCAAACGTTTTTATATCCGTCTGCCGACGATATAAACGCTTAATCCCGACGTATTTTATCGAGTTATAACGATTTCTTGAAAAATATTCGTACGTTATAACGCTTTTTAACGAATTAATCGAAAAAGAGTGTTCGGTCCGAAAATTTTCTAAGTACGAACGACCGGCCGCATAGGTCCGTTTTTAAAAATCGTTCTCGGACGGAAATAAACCATTAATCCCGACGTATTTCGTCGAGTTACGTCGATTTATGCAAAAAAATTCATACCTTGTAACGCTTTTTAACGAATAAACTCGAAAAAACTTTTTCGCGCTCGGAATTTTTCCAAGTCCCAACGTACCGGCTCGGAATTTTTCTATGTTCCAACGACCGGTCGTGTCGGTCCAAACGTTTTTATATCCGTCTGCCGACGATATAAACGCTTAATCCCGACGTATTTTATCGAGTTATAACGATTTCTTGAAAAATATTCGTACGTTATAACGCTTTTTAACGAATTAATCGAAAAAGAGTGTTCGGTCCGAAAATTTTCTAAGTACGAACGACCGGCCGCATAGGTCCGTTTTTAAAAATCGTTCTCGGACGGAAATAAACCATTAATCCCGACGTATTTCGTCGAGTTACGTCGATTTATGCAAAAAAATTCATACCTTGTAACGCTTTTTAACGAATAAACTCGAAAAAACTTTTTCGCGCTCGGAATTTTTCTAAGTCCCAACGTACCGGCTCGGAATTTTTCTATGTTCCAACGACCGGTCGTGTCGGTCCAAACGTTTTTATATCCGTCTGCCGACGATATAAACGCTTAATCCCGACGTATTTTATCGAGTTATAACGATTTCTTGAAAAATATTCGTACGTTATAACGCTTTTTAACGAATTAATCGAAAAAGAGTGTTCGGTCCGAAAATTTTCTAAGTACGAACGACCGGCCGCATAGGTCCGTTTTTAAAAATCGTTCTCGGACGGAAATAAACCATTAATCCCGACGTATTTCGTCGAGTTACGTCGATTTATGCAAAAAAATTCATACCTTGTAACGCTTTTTAACGAATAAACTCGAAAAAACTTTTTCGCGCTCGGAATTTTTCTAAGTCCCAACGTACCGGCTCGGAATTTTTCTATGTTCCAACGACCGGTCGTGTCGGTCCAAACGTTTTTATATCCGTCTGCCGACGATATAAACGCTTAATCCCGACGTATTTTATCGAGTTATAACGATTTCTTGAAAAATATTCGTACGTTATAACGCTTTTTAACGAATTAATCGAAAAAGAGTGTTCGGTCCGAAAATTTTCTAAGTACGAACGACCGGCCGCATAGGTCCGTTTTTAAAAATCGTTCTCGGACGGAAATAAACCATTAATCCCGACGTATTTCGTCGAGTTACGTCGATTTATGCAAAAAAATTCATACCTTGTAACGCTTTTTAACGAATAAACTCGAAAAAACTTTTTCGCGCTCGGAATTTTTCTAAGTCCCAACGTACCGGCTCGGAATTTTTCTATGTTCCAACGACCGGTCGTGTCGGTCCAAACGTTTTTATATCCGTCTGCCGACGATATAAACGCTTAATCCCGACGTATTTTATCGAGTTATAACGATTTCTTGAAAAATATTCGTACGTTATAACGCTTTTTAACGAATTAATCGAAAAAGAGTGTTCGGTCCGAAAATTTTCTAAGTACGAACGACCGGCCGCATAGGTCCGTTTTTAAAAATCGTTCTCGGACGGAAATAAACCATTAATCCCGACGTATTTCGTCGAGTTACGTCGATTTATGCAAAAAAATTCATACCTTGTAACGCTTTTTAACGAATAAACTCGAAAAAACTTTTTCGCGCTCGGAATTTTTCTAAGTCCCAACGTACCGGCTCGGAATTTTTCTATGTTCCAACGACCGGTCGTGTCGGTCCAAACGTTTTTATATCCGTCTGCCGACGATATAAACGCTTAATCCCGACGTATTTTATCGAGTTATAACGATTTCTTGAAAAATATTCGTACGTTATAACGCTTTTTAACGAATTAATCGAAAAAGAGTGTTCGGTCCGAAAATTTTCTAAGTACGAACGACCGGCCGCATAGGTCCGTTTTTAAAAATCGTTCTCGGACGGAAATAAACCATTAATCCCGACGTATTTCGTCGAGTTACGTCGATTTATGCAAAAAAATTCATACCTTGTAACGCTTTTTAACGAATAAACTCGAAAAAACTTTTTCGCGCTCGGAATTTTTCCAAGTCCCAACGTACCGGCTCGGAATTTTTCTATGTTCCAACGACCGGTCGTGTCGGTCCAAACGTTTTTATATCCGTCTGCCGACGATATAAACGCTTAATCCCGACGTATTTTATCGAGTTATAACGATTTCTTGAAAAATATTCGTACGTTATAACGCTTTTTAACGAATTAATCGAAAAAGAGTGTTCGGTCCGAAAATTTTCTAAGTACGAACGACCGGCCGCATAGGTCCGTTTTTAAAAATCGTTCTCGGACGGAAATAAACCATTAATCCCGACGTATTTCGTCGAGTTACGTCGATTTATGCAAAAAAATTCATACCTTGTAACGCTTTTTAACGAATAAACTCGAAAAAACTTTTTCGCGCTCGGAATTTTTCTAAGTCCCAACGTACCGGCTCGGAATTTTTCTATGTTCCAACGACCGGTCGTGTCGGTCCAAACGTTTTTATATCCGTCTGCCGACGATATAAACGCTTAATCCCGACGTATTTTATCGAGTTATAACGATTTCTTGAAAAATATTCGTACGTTATAACGCTTTTTAACGAATTAATCGAAAAAGAGTGTTCGGTCCGAAAATTTTCTAAGTACGAACGACCGGCCGCATAGGTCCGTTTTTAAAAATCGTTCTCGGACGGAAATAAACCATTAATCCCGACGTATTTCGTCGAGTTACGTCGATTTATGCAAAAAAATTCATACCTTGTAACGCTTTTTAACGAATAAACTCGAAAAAACTTTTTCGCGCTCGGAATTTTTCTAAGTCCCAACGTACCGGCTCGGAATTTTTCTATGTTCCAACGACCGGTCGTGTCGGTCCAAACGTTTTTATATCCGTCTGCCGACGATATAAACGCTTAATCCCGACGTATTTTATCGAGTTATAACGATTTCTTGAAAAATATTCGTACGTTATAACGCTTTTTAACGAATTAATCGAAAAAGAGTGTTCGGTCCGAAAATTTTCTAAGTACGAACGACCGGCCGCATAGGTCCGTTTTTAAAAATCGTTCTCGGACGGAAATAAACCATTAATCCCGACGTATTTCGTCGAGTTACGTCGATTTATGCAAAAAAATTCATACCTTGTAACGCTTTTTAACGAATAAACTCGAAAAAACTTTTTCGCGCTCGGAATTTTTCCAAGTCCCAACGTACCGGCTCGGAATTTTTCTATGTTCCAACGACCGGTCGTGTCGGTCCAAACGTTTTTATATCCGTCTGCCGACGATATAAACGCTTAATCCCGACGTATTTTATCGAGTTATAACGATTTCTTGAAAAATATTCGTACGTTATAACGCTTTTTAACGAATTAATCGAAAAAGAGTGTTCGGTCCGAAAATTTTCTAAGTACGAACGACCGGCCGCATAGGTCCGTTTTTAAAAATCGTTCTCGGACGGAAATAAACCATTAATCCCGACGTATTTCGTCGAGTTACGTCGATTTATGCAAAAAAATTCATACCTTGTAACGCTTTTTAACGAATAAACTCGAAAAAACTTTTTCGCGCTCGGAATTTTTCTAAGTCCCAACGTACCGGCTCGGAATTTTTCTATGTTCCAACGACCGGTCGTGTCGGTCCAAACGTTTTTATATCCGTCTGCCGACGATATAAACGCTTAATCCCGACGTATTTTATCGAGTTATAACGATTTCTTGAAAAATATTCGTACGTTATAACGCTTTTTAACGAATTAATCGAAAAAGAGTGTTCGGTCCGAAAATTTTCTAAGTACGAACGACCGGCCGCATAGGTCCGTTTTTAAAAATCGTTCTCGGACGGAAATAAACCATTAATCCCGACGTATTTCGTCGAGTTACGTCGATTTATGCAAAAAAATTCATACCTTGTAACGCTTTTTAACGAATAAACTCGAAAAAACTTTTTCGCGCTCGGAATTTTTCTAAGTCCCAACGTACCGGCTCGGAATTTTTCTATGTTCCAACGACCGGTCGTGTCGGTCCAAACGTTTTTATATCCGTCTGCCGACGATATAAACGCTTAATCCCGACGTATTTTATCGAGTTATAACGATTTCTTGAAAAATATTCGTACGTTATAACGCTTTTTAACGAATTAATCGAAAAAGAGTGTTCGGTCCGAAAATTTTCTAAGTACGAACGACCGGCCGCATAGGTCCGTTTTTAAAAATCGTTCTCGGACGGAAATAAACCATTAATCCCGACGTATTTCGTCGAGTTACGTCGATTTATGCAAAAAAATTCATACCTTGTAACGCTTTTTAACGAATAAACTCGAAAAAACTTTTTCGCGCTCGGAATTTTTCTAAGTCCCAACGTACCGGCTCGGAATTTTTCTATGTTCCAACGACCGGTCGTGTCGGTCCAAACGTTTTTATATCCGTCTGCCGACGATATAAACGCTTAATCCCGACGTATTTTATCGAGTTATAACGATTTCTTGAAAAATATTCGTACGTTATAACGCTTTTTAACGAATTAATCGAAAAAGAGTGTTCGGTCCGAAAATTTTCTAAGTACGAACGACCGGCCGCATAGGTCCGTTTTTAAAAATCGTTCTCGGACGGAAATAAACCATTAATCCCGACGTATTTCGTCGAGTTACGTCGATTTATGCAAAAAAATTCATACCTTGTAACGCTTTTTAACGAATAAACTCGAAAAAACTTTTTCGCGCTCGGAATTTTTCTAAGTCCCAACGTACCGGCTCGGAATTTTTCTATGTTCCAACGACCGGTCGTGTCGGTCCAAACGTTTTTATATCCGTCTGCCGACGATATAAACGCTTAATCCCGACGTATTTTATCGAGTTATAACGATTTCTTGAAAAATATTCGTACGTTATAACGCTTTTTAACGAATTAATCGAAAAAGAGTGTTCGGTCCGAAAATTTTCTAAGTACGAACGACCGGCCGCATAGGTCCGTTTTTAAAAATCGTTCTCGGACGGAAATAAACCATTAATCCCGACGTATTTCGTCGAGTTACGTCGATTTATGCAAAAAAATTCATACCTTGTAACGCTTTTTAACGAATAAACTCGAAAAAACTTTTTCGCGCTCGGAATTTTTCCAAGTCCCAACGTACCGGCTCGGAATTTTTCTATGTTCCAACGACCGGTCGTGTCGGTCCAAACGTTTTTATATCCGTCTGCCGACGATATAAACGCTTAATCCCGACGTATTTTATCGAGTTATAACGATTTCTTGAAAAATATTCGTACGTTATAACGCTTTTTAACGAATTAATCGAAAAAGAGTGTTCGGTCCGAAAATTTTCTAAGTACGAACGACCGGCCGCATAGGTCCGTTTTTAAAAATCGTTCTCGGACGGAAATAAACCATTAATCCCGACGTATTTCGTCGAGTTACGTCGATTTATGCAAAAAAATTCATACCTTGTAACGCTTTTTAACGAATAAACTCGAAAAAACTTTTTCGCGCTCGGAATTTTTCTAAGTCCCAACGTACCGGCTCGGAATTTTTCTATGTTCCAACGACCGGTCGTGTCGGTCCAAACGTTTTTATATCCGTCTGCCGACGATATAAACGCTTAATCCCGACGTATTTTATCGAGTTATAACGATTTCTTGAAAAATATTCGTACGTTATAACGCTTTTTAACGAATTAATCGAAAAAGAGTGTTCGGTCCGAAAATTTTCTAAGTACGAACGACCGGCCGCATAGGTCCGTTTTTAAAAATCGTTCTCGGACGGAAATAAACCATTAATCCCGACGTATTTCGTCGAGTTACGTCGATTTATGCAAAAAAATTCATACCTTGTAACGCTTTTTAACGAATAAACTCGAAAAAACTTTTTCGCGCTCGGAATTTTTCTAAGTCCCAACGTACCGGCTCGGAATTTTTCTATGTTCCAACGACCGGTC
This sequence comes from Bombus huntii, assembly GCF_024542735.1. Lineage (NCBI taxonomy): Eukaryota > Metazoa > Arthropoda > Insecta > Hymenoptera > Apidae > Bombus > Bombus huntii. The sequence continues at coordinate 19,526 of NW_026099374.1, forward strand.
GTGTCGGTCCAAACGTTTTTATATCCGTCTGCCGACGATATAAACGCTTAATCCCGACGTATTTTATCGAGTTATAACGATTTCTTGAAAAATATTCGTACGTTATAACGCTTTTTAACGAATTAATCGAAAAAGAGTGTTCGGTCCGAAAATTTTCTAAGTACGAACGACCGGCCGCATAGGTCCGTTTTTAAAAATCGTTCTCGGACGGAAATAAACCATTAATCCCGACGTATTTCGTCGAGTTACGTCGATTTATGCAAAAAAATTCATACCTTGTAACGCTTTTTAACGAATAAACTCGAAAAAACTTTTTCGCGCTCGGAATTTTTCCAAGTCCCAACGTACCGGCTCGGAATTTTTCTATGTTCCAACGACCGGTCGTGTCGGTCCAAACGTTTTTATATCCGTCTGCCGACGATATAAACGCTTAATCCCGACGTATTTTATCGAGTTATAACGATTTCTTGAAAAATATTCGTACGTTATAACGCTTTTTAACGAATTAATCGAAAAAGAGTGTTCGGTCCGAAAATTTTCTAAGTACGAACGACCGGCCGCATAGGTCCGTTTTTAAAAATCGTTCTCGGACGGAAATAAACCATTAATCCCGACGTATTTCGTCGAGTTACGTCGATTTATGCAAAAAAATTCATACCTTGTAACGCTTTTTAACGAATAAACTCGAAAAAACTTTTTCGCGCTCGGAATTTTTCTAAGTCCCAACGTACCGGCTCGGAATTTTTCTATGTTCCAACGACCGGTCGTGTCGGTCCAAACGTTTTTATATCCGTCTGCCGACGATATAAACGCTTAATCCCGACGTATTTTATCGAGTTATAACGATTTCTTGAAAAATATTCGTACGTTATAACGCTTTTTAACGAATTAATCGAAAAAGAGTGTTCGGTCCGAAAATTTTCTAAGTACGAACGACCGGCCGCATAGGTCCGTTTTTAAAAATCGTTCTCGGACGGAAATAAACCATTAATCCCGACGTATTTCGTCGAGTTACGTCGATTTATGCAAAAAAATTCATACCTTGTAACGCTTTTTAACGAATAAACTCGAAAAAACTTTTTCGCGCTCGGAATTTTTCTAAGTCCCAACGTACCGGCTCGGAATTTTTCTATGTTCCAACGACCGGTCGTGTCGGTCCAAACGTTTTTATATCCGTCTGCCGACGATATAAACGCTTAATCCCGACGTATTTTATCGAGTTATAACGATTTCTTGAAAAATATTCGTACGTTATAACGCTTTTTAACGAATTAATCGAAAAAGAGTGTTCGGTCCGAAAATTTTCTAAGTACGAACGACCGGCCGCATAGGTCCGTTTTTAAAAATCGTTCTCGGACGGAAATAAACCATTAATCCCGACGTATTTCGTCGAGTTACGTCGATTTATGCAAAAAAATTCATACCTTGTAACGCTTTTTAACGAATAAACTCGAAAAAACTTTTTCGCGCTCGGAATTTTTCTAAGTCCCAACGTACCGGCTCGGAATTTTTCTATGTTCCAACGACCGGTCGTGTCGGTCCAAACGTTTTTATATCCGTCTGCCGACGATATAAACGCTTAATCCCGACGTATTTTATCGAGTTATAACGATTTCTTGAAAAATATTCGTACGTTATAACGCTTTTTAACGAATTAATCGAAAAAGAGTGTTCGGTCCGAAAATTTTCTAAGTACGAACGACCGGCCGCATAGGTCCGTTTTTAAAAATCGTTCTCGGACGGAAATAAACCATTAATCCCGACGTATTTCGTCGAGTTACGTCGATTTATGCAAAAAAATTCATACCTTGTAACGCTTTTTAACGAATAAACTCGAAAAAACTTTTTCGCGCTCGGAATTTTTCTAAGTCCCAACGTACCGGCTCGGAATTTTTCTATGTTCCAACGACCGGTCGTGTCGGTCCAAACGTTTTTATATCCGTCTGCCGACGATATAAACGCTTAATCCCGACGTATTTTATCGAGTTATAACGATTTCTTGAAAAATATTCGTACGTTATAACGCTTTTTAACGAATTAATCGAAAAAGAGTGTTCGGTCCGAAAATTTTCTAAGTACGAACGACCGGCCGCATAGGTCCGTTTTTAAAAATCGTTCTCGGACGGAAATAAACCATTAATCCCGACGTATTTCGTCGAGTTACGTCGATTTATGCAAAAAAATTCATACCTTGTAACGCTTTTTAACGAATAAACTCGAAAAAACTTTTTCGCGCTCGGAATTTTTCCAAGTCCCAACGTACCGGCTCGGAATTTTTCTATGTTCCAACGACCGGTCGTGTCGGTCCAAACGTTTTTATATCCGTCTGCCGACGATATAAACGCTTAATCCCGACGTATTTTATCGAGTTATAACGATTTCTTGAAAAATATTCGTACGTTATAACGCTTTTTAACGAATTAATCGAAAAAGAGTGTTCGGTCCGAAAATTTTCTAAGTACGAACGACCGGCCGCATAGGTCCGTTTTTAAAAATCGTTCTCGGACGGAAATAAACCATTAATCCCGACGTATTTCGTCGAGTTACGTCGATTTATGCAAAAAAATTCATACCTTGTAACGCTTTTTAACGAATAAACTCGAAAAAACTTTTTCGCGCTCGGAATTTTTCTAAGTCCCAACGTACCGGCTCGGAATTTTTCTATGTTCCAACGACCGGTCGTGTCGGTCCAAACGTTTTTATATCCGTCTGCCGACGATATAAACGCTTAATCCCGACGTATTTTATCGAGTTATAACGATTTCTTGAAAAATATTCGTACGTTATAACGCTTTTTAACGAATTAATCGAAAAAGAGTGTTCGGTCCGAAAATTTTCTAAGTACGAACGACCGGCCGCATAGGTCCGTTTTTAAAAATCGTTCTCGGACGGAAATAAACCATTAATCCCGACGTATTTCGTCGAGTTACGTCGATTTATGCAAAAAAATTCATACCTTGTAACGCTTTTTAACGAATAAACTCGAAAAAACTTTTTCGCGCTCGGAATTTTTCTAAGTCCCAACGTACCGGCTCGGAATTTTTCTATGTTCCAACGACCGGTCGTGTCGGTCCAAACGTTTTTATATCCGTCTGCCGACGATATAAACGCTTAATCCCGACGTATTTTATCGAGTTATAACGATTTCTTGAAAAATATTCGTACGTTATAACGCTTTTTAACGAATTAATCGAAAAAGAGTGTTCGGTCCGAAAATTTTCTAAGTACGAACGACCGGCCGCATAGGTCCGTTTTTAAAAATCGTTCTCGGACGGAAATAAACCATTAATCCCGACGTATTTCGTCGAGTTACGTCGATTTATGCAAAAAAATTCATACCTTGTAACGCTTTTTAACGAATAAACTCGAAAAAACTTTTTCGCGCTCGGAATTTTTCCAAGTCCCAACGTACCGGCTCGGAATTTTTCTATGTTCCAACGACCGGTCGTGTCGGTCCAAACGTTTTTATATCCGTCTGCCGACGATATAAACGCTTAATCCCGACGTATTTTATCGAGTTATAACGATTTCTTGAAAAATATTCGTACGTTATAACGCTTTTTAACGAATTAATCGAAAAAGAGTGTTCGGTCCGAAAATTTTCTAAGTACGAACGACCGGCCGCATAGGTCCGTTTTTAAAAATCGTTCTCGGACGGAAATAAACCATTAATCCCGACGTATTTCGTCGAGTTACGTCGATTTATGCAAAAAAATTCATACCTTGTAACGCTTTTTAACGAATAAACTCGAAAAAACTTTTTCGCGCTCGGAATTTTTCTAAGTCCCAACGTACCGGCTCGGAATTTTTCTATGTTCCAACGACCGGTCGTGTCGGTCCAAACGTTTTTATATCCGTCTGCCGACGATATAAACGCTTAATCCCGACGTATTTTATCGAGTTATAACGATTTCTTGAAAAATATTCGTACGTTATAACGCTTTTTAACGAATTAATCGAAAAAGAGTGTTCGGTCCGAAAATTTTCTAAGTACGAACGACCGGCCGCATAGGTCCGTTTTTAAAAATCGTTCTCGGACGGAAATAAACCATTAATCCCGACGTATTTCGTCGAGTTACGTCGATTTATGCAAAAAAATTCATACCTTGTAACGCTTTTTAACGAATAAACTCGAAAAAACTTTTTCGCGCTCGGAATTTTTCTAAGTCCCAACGTACCGGCTCGGAATTTTTCTATGTTCCAACGACCGGTCGTGTCGGTCCAAACGTTTTTATATCCGTCTGCCGACGATATAAACGCTTAATCCCGACGTATTTTATCGAGTTATAACGATTTCTTGAAAAATATTCGTACGTTATAACGCTTTTTAACGAATTAATCGAAAAAGAGTGTTCGGTCCGAAAATTTTCTAAGTACGAACGACCGGCCGCATAGGTCCGTTTTTAAAAATCGTTCTCGGACGGAAATAAACCATTAATCCCGACGTATTTCGTCGAGTTACGTCGATTTATGCAAAAAAATTCATACCTTGTAACGCTTTTTAACGAATAAACTCGAAAAAACTTTTTCGCGCTCGGAATTTTTCTAAGTCCCAACGTACCGGCTCGGAATTTTTCTATGTTCCAACGACCGGTCGTGTCGGTCCAAACGTTTTTATATCCGTCTGCCGACGATATAAACGCTTAATCCCGACGTATTTTATCGAGTTATAACGATTTCTTGAAAAATATTCGTACGTTATAACGCTTTTTAACGAATTAATCGAAAAAGAGTGTTCGGTCCGAAAATTTTCTAAGTACGAACGACCGGCCGCATAGGTCCGTTTTTAAAAATCGTTCTCGGACGGAAATAAACCATTAATCCCGACGTATTTCGTCGAGTTACGTCGATTTATGCAAAAAAATTCATACCTTGTAACGCTTTTTAACGAATAAACTCGAAAAAACTTTTTCGCGCTCGGAATTTTTCTAAGTCCCAACGTACCGGCTCGGAATTTTTCTATGTTCCAACGACCGGTCGTGTCGGTCCAAACGTTTTTATATCCGTCTGCCGACGATATAAACGCTTAATCCCGACGTATTTTATCGAGTTATAACGATTTCTTGAAAAATATTCGTACGTTATAACGCTTTTTAACGAATTAATCGAAAAAGAGTGTTCGGTCCGAAAATTTTCTAAGTACGAACGACCGGCCGCATAGGTCCGTTTTTAAAAATCGTTCTCGGACGGAAATAAACCATTAATCCCGACGTATTTCGTCGAGTTACGTCGATTTATGCAAAAAAATTCATACCTTGTAACGCTTTTTAACGAATAAACTCGAAAAAACTTTTTCGCGCTCGGAATTTTTCCAAGTCCCAACGTACCGGCTCGGAATTTTTCTATGTTCCAACGACCGGTCGTGTCGGTCCAAACGTTTTTATATCCGTCTGCCGACGATATAAACGCTTAATCCCGACGTATTTTATCGAGTTATAACGATTTCTTGAAAAATATTCGTACGTTATAACGCTTTTTAACGAATTAATCGAAAAAGAGTGTTCGGTCCGAAAATTTTCTAAGTACGAACGACCGGCCGCATAGGTCCGTTTTTAAAAATCGTTCTCGGACGGAAATAAACCATTAATCCCGACGTATTTCGTCGAGTTACGTCGATTTATGCAAAAAAATTCATACCTTGTAACGCTTTTTAACGAATAAACTCGAAAAAACTTTTTCGCGCTCGGAATTTTTCTAAGTCCCAACGTACCGGCTCGGAATTTTTCTATGTTCCAACGACCGGTCGTGTCGGTCCAAACGTTTTTATATCCGTCTGCCGACGATATAAACGCTTAATCCCGACGTATTTTATCGAGTTATAACGATTTCTTGAAAAATATTCGTACGTTATAACGCTTTTTAACGAATTAATCGAAAAAGAGTGTTCGGTCCGAAAATTTTCTAAGTACGAACGACCGGCCGCATAGGTCCGTTTTTAAAAATCGTTCTCGGACGGAAATAAACCATTAATCCCGACGTATTTCGTCGAGTTACGTCGATTTATGCAAAAAAATTCATACCTTGTAACGCTTTTTAACGAATAAACTCGAAAAAACTTTTTCGCGCTCGGAATTTTTCTAAGTCCCAACGTACCGGCTCGGAATTTTTCTATGTTCCAACGACCGGTCGTGTCGGTCCAAACGTTTTTATATCCGTCTGCCGACGATATAAACGCTTAATCCCGACGTATTTTATCGAGTTATAACGATTTCTTGAAAAATATTCGTACGTTATAACGCTTTTAACGAATTAATCGAAAAAGAGTGTTCGGTCCGAAAATTTTCTAAGTACGAACGACCGCCGCATAGGTCCGTTTTAAAAATCGTTCTCGGAAATAAACCATTAATCCCGACGTATTTCGTCGAGTTACGTCGATTTATGCAAAAAAATTCATACCTTGTAACGCTTTTTAACGAATAAACTCGAAAAAACTTTTTCGCCCTCGGAATTTTTCTAAGTCCCAACGTACCGGCTCGGAATTTTTCTATGTTCCAACGACCGGTCGTGTCGGTCCAAACGTTTTTATATCCGTCTGCCGACGATATAAACGCTTAATCCCGACGTATTTTATCGAGTTATAACGATTTCTTGAAAAATATTCGTACGTTATAACGCTTTTTAACGAATTAATCGAAAAAGAGTGTTCGGTCCGAAAATTTTCTAAGTACGAACGACCGGCCGCATAGGTCCGTTTTTAAAAATCGTTCTCGGACGGAAATAAACCATTAATCCCGACGTATTTCGTCGAGTTACGTCGATTTATGCAAAAAAATTCATACCTTGTAACGCTTTTTAACGAATAAACTCGAAAAAACTTTTTCGCCCTCGGAATTTTTCTAAGTCCCAACGTACCGGCTCGGAATTTTTCTATGTTCCAACGACCGGTCGTGTCGGTCCAAACGTTTTTATATCCGTCTGCCGACGATATAAACGCTTAATCCCGACGTATTTTATCGAGTTATAACGATTTCTTGTAAAATATTCGTACGTTATAACGCTTTTTAACGAATTAATCGAAAAAGAGTGTTCGGTCCGAAAATTTTCTAAGTACGAACGACCGGCCGCATAGGTCCGTTTTTAAAAATCGTTCTCGGACGGAAATAAACCATTAATCCCGACGTATTTCGTCGAGTTACGTCGATTTATGCAAAAAAATTCATACCTTGTAACGCTTTTTAACGAATAAACTCGAAAAAACTTTTTCGCCCTCGGAATTTTTCTAAGTCCCAACGTACCGGCTCGGAATTTTTCTATGTTCCAACGACCGGTCGTGTCGGTCCAAACGTTTTTATATCCGTCTGCCGACGATATAAACGCTTAATCCCGACGTATTTTATCGAGTTATAACGATTTCTTGTAAAATATTCGTACGTTATAACGCTTTTTAACGAATTAATCGAAAAAGAGTGTTCGGTCCGAAAATTTTCTAAGTACGAACGACCGGCCGCATAGGTCCGTTTTTAAAAATCGTTCTCGGACGGAAATAAACCATTAATCCCGACGTATTTCGTCGAGTTACGTCGATTTATGCAAAAAAATTCATACCTTGTAACGCTTTTTAACGAATAAACTCGAAAAAACTTTTTCGCCCTCGGAATTTTTCTAAGTCCCAACGTACCGGCTCGGAATTTTTCTATGTTCCAACGACCGGTCGTGTCGGTCCAAACGTTTTTATATCCGTCTGCCGACGATATAAACGCTTAATCCCGACGTATTTTATCGAGTTATAACGATTTCTTGAAAAATATTCGTACGTTATAACGCTTTTTAACGAATTAATCGAAAAAGAGTGTTCGGTCCGAAAATTTTCTAAGTACGAACGACCGGCCGCATAGGTCCGTTTTTAAAAATCGTTCTCGGACGGAAATAAACCATTAATCCCGACGTATTTCGTCGAGTTACGTCGATTTATGCAAAAAAATTCATACCTTGTAACGCTTTTTAACGAATAAACTCGAAAAAACTTTTTCGCCCTCGGAATTTTTCTAAGTCCCAACGTACCGGCTCGGAATTTTTCTATGTTCCAACGACCGGTCGTGTCGGTCCAAACGTTTTTATATCCGTCTGCCGACGATATAAACGCTTAATCCCGACGTATTTTATCGAGTTATAACGATTTCTTGTAAAATATTCGTACGTTATAACGCTTTTTAACGAATTAATCGAAAAAGAGTGTTCGGTCCGAAAATTTTCTAAGTACGAACGACCGGCCGCATAGGTCCGTTTTTAAAAATCGTTCTCGGACGGAAATAAACCATTAATCCCGACGTATTTCGTCGAGTTACGTCGATTTATGCAAAAAAATTCATACCTTGTAACGCTTTTTAACGAATAAACTCGAAAAAACTTTTTCGCCCTCGGAATTTTTCTAAGTCCCAACGTACCGGCTCGGAATTTTTCTATGTTCCAACGACCGGTCGTGTCGGTCCAAACGTTTTTATATCCGTCTGCCGACGATATAAACGCTTAATCCCGACGTATTTTATCGAGTTATAACGATTTCTTGAAAAATATTCGTACGTTATAACGCTTTTTAACGAATTAATCGAAAAAGAGTGTTCGGTCCGAAAATTTTCTAAGTACGAACGACCGGCCGCATAGGTCCGTTTTTAAAAATCGTTCTCGGACGGAAATAAACCATTAATCCCGACGTATTTCGTCGAGTTACGTCGATTTATGCAAAAAAATTCATACCTTGTAACGCTTTTTAACGAATAAACTCGAAAAAACTTTTTCGCCCTCGGAATTTTTCTAAGTCCCAACGTACCGGCTCGGAATTTTTCTATGTTCCAACGACCGGTCGTGTCGGTCCAAACGTTTTTATATCCGTCTGCCGACGATATAAACGCTTAATCCCGACGTATTTTATCGAGTTATAACGATTTCTTGAAAAATATTCGTACGTTATAACGCTTTTTAACGAATTAATCGAAAAAGAGTGTTCGGTCCGAAAATTTTCTAAGTACGAACGACCGGCCGCATAGGTCCGTTTTTAAAAATCGTTCTCGGACGGAAATAAACCATTAATCCCGACGTATTTCGTCGAGTTACGTCGATTTATGCAAAAAAATTCATACCTTGTAACGCTTTTTAACGAATAAACTCGAAAAAACTTTTTCGCCCTCGGAATTTTTCTAAGTCCCAACGTACCGGCTCGGAATTTTTCTATGTTCCAACGACCGGTCGTGTCGGTCCAAACGTTTTTATATCCGTCTGCCGACGATATAAACGCTTAATCCCGACGTATTTTATCGAGTTATAACGATTTCTTGTAAAATATTCGTACGTTATAACGCTTTTTAACGAATTAATCGAAAAAGAGTGTTCGGTCCGAAAATTTTCTAAGTACGAACGACCGGCCGCATAGATCCGTTTTTAAAAATCGTTCTCGGACGGAAATAAACCATTAATCCCGACGTATTTCGTCGAGTTACGTCGATTTATGCAAAAAAATTCATACCTTGTAACGCTTTTTAACGAATAAACTCGAAAAAACTTTTTCGCCCTCGGAATTTTTCTAAGTCCCAACGTACCGGCTCGGAATTTTTCTATGTTCCAACGACCGGTCGTGTCGGTCCAAACGTTTTTATATCCGTCTGCCGACGATATAAACGCTTAATCCCGACGTATTTTATCGAGTTATAACGATTTCTTGTAAAATATTCGTACGTTATAACGCTTTTTAACGAATTAATCGAAAAAGAGTGTTCGGTCCGAAAATTTTCTAAGTACGAACGACCGGCCGCATAGGTCCGTTTTTAAAAATCGTTCTCGGACGGAAATAAACCATTAATCCCGACGTATTTCGTCGAGTTACGTCGATTTATGCAAAAAAATTCATACCTTGTAACGCTTTTTAACGAATAAACTCGAAAAAACTTTTTCGCCCTCGGAATTTTTCTAAGTCCCAACGTACCGGCTCGGAATTTTTCTATGTTCCAACGACCGGTCGTGTCGGTCCAAACGTTTTTATATCCGTCTGCCGACGATATAAACGCTTAATCCCGACGTATTTTATCGAGTTATAACGATTTCTTGAAAAATATTCGTACGTTATAACGCTTTTTAACGAATTAATCGAAAAAGAGTGTTCGGTCCGAAAATTTTCTAAGTACGAACGACCGGCCGCATAGGTCCGTTTTTAAAAATCGTTCTCGGACGGAAATAAACCATTAATCCCGACGTATTTCGTCGAGTTACGTCGATTTATGCAAAAAAATTCATACCTTGTAACGCTTTTTAACGAATAAACTCGAAAAAACTTTTTCGCGCTCGGAATTTTTCTAAGTCCCAACGTACCGGCTCGGAATTTTTCTATGTTCCAACGACCGGTCGTGTCGGTCCAAACGTTTTTATATCCGTCTGCCGACGATATAAACGCTTAATCCCGACGTATTTTATCGAGTTATAACGATTTCTTGAAAAATATTCGTACGTTATAACGCTTTTTAACGAATTAATCGAAAAAGAGTGTTCGGTCCGAAAATTTTCTAAGTACGAACGACCGGCCGCATAGGTCCGTTTTTAAAAATCGTTCTCGGACGGAAATAAACCATTAATCCCGACGTATTTCGTCGAGTTACGTCGATTTATGCAAAAAAATTCATACCTTGTAACGCTTTTTAACGAATAAACTCGAAAAAACTTTTTCGCCCTCGGAATTTTTCTAAGTCCCAACGTACCGGCTCGGAATTTTTCTATGTTCCAACGACCGGTCGTGTCGGTCCAAACGTTTTTATATCCGTCTGCCGACGATATAAACGCTTAATCCCGACGTATTTTATCGAGTTATAACGATTTCTTGTAAAATATTCGTACGTTATAACGCTTTTTAACGAATTAATCGAAAAAGAGTGTTCGGTCCGAAAATTTTCTAAGTACGAACGACCGGCCGCATAGATCCGTTTTTAAAAATCGTTCTCGGACGGAAATAAACCATTAATCCCGACGTATTTCGTCGAGTTACGTCGATTTATGCAAAAAAATTCATACCTTGTAACGCTTTTTAACGAATAAACTCGAAAAAACTTTTTCGCCCTCGGAATTTTTCTAAGTCCCAACGTACCGGCTCGGAATTTTTCTATGTTCCAACGACCGGTCGTGTCGGTCCAAACGTTTTTATATCCGTCTGCCGACGATATAAACGCTTAATCCCGACGTATTTTATCGAGTTATAACGATTTCTTGTAAAATATTCGTACGTTATAACGCTTTTTAACGAATTAATCGAAAAAGAGTGTTCGGTCCGAAAATTTTCTAAGTACGAACGACCGGCCGCATAGGTCCGTTTTTAAAAATCGTTCTCGGACGGAAATAAACCATTAATCCCGACGTATTTCGTCGAGTTACGTCGATTTATGCAAAAAAATTCATACCTTGTAACGCTTTTTAACGAATAAACTCGAAAAAACTTTTTCGCCCTCGGAATTTTTCTAAGTCCCAACGTACCGGCTCGGAATTTTTCTATGTTCCAACGACCGGTCGTGTCGGTCCAAACGTTTTTATATCCGTCTGCCGACGATATAAACGCTTAATCCCGACGTATTTTATCGAGTTATAACGATTTCTTGAAAAATATTCGTACGTTATAACGCTTTTTAACGAATTAATCGAAAAAGAGTGTTCGGTCCGAAAATTTTCTAAGTACGAACGACCGGCCGCATAGGTCCGTTTTTAAAAATCGTTCTCGGACGGAAATAAACCATTAATCCCGACGTATTTCGTCGAGTTACGTCGATTTATGCAAAAAAATTCATACCTTGTAACGCTTTTTAACGAATAAACTCGAAAAAACTTTTTCGCGCTCGGAATTTTTCTAAGTCCCAACGTACCGGCTCGGAATTTTTCTATGTTCCAACGACCGGTCGTGTCGGTCCAAACGTTTTTATATCCGTCTGCCGACGATATAAACGCTTAATCCCGACGTATTTTATCGAGTTATAACGATTTCTTGAAAAATATTCGTACGTTATAACGCTTTTTAACGAATTAATCGAAAAAGAGTGTTCGGTCCGAAAATTTTCTAAGTACGAACGACCGGCCGCATAGGTCCGTTTTTAAAAATCGTTCTCGGACGGAAATAAACCATTAATCCCGACGTATTTCGTCGAGTTACGTCGATTTATGCAAAAAAATTCATACCTTGTAACGCTTTTTAACGAATAAACTCGAAAAAACTTTTTCGCCCTCGGAATTTTTCTAAGTCCCAACGTACCGGCTCGGAATTTTTCTATGTTCCAACGACCGGTCGTGTCGGTCCAAACGTTTTTATATCCGTCTGCCGACGATATAAACGCTTAATCCCGACGTATTTTATCGAGTTATAACGATTTCTTGTAAAATATTCGTACGTTATAACGCTTTTTAACGAATTAATCGAAAAAGAGTGTTCGGTCCGAAAATTTTCTAAGTACGAACGACCGGCCGCATAGGTCCGTTTTTAAAAATCGTTCTCGGACGGAAATAAACCATTAATCCCGACGTATTTCGTCGAGTTACGTCGATTTATGCAAAAAAATTCATACCTTGTAACGCTTTTTAACGAATAAACTCGAAAAAACTTTTTCGCCCTCGGAATTTTTCTAAGTCCCAACGTACCGGCTCGGAATTTTTCTATGTTCCAACGACCGGTCGTGTCGGTCCAAACGTTTTTATATCCGTCTGCCGACGATATAAACGCTTAATCCCGACGTATTTTATCGAGTTATAACGATTTCTTGTAAAATATTCGTACGTTATAACGCTTTTTAACGAATTAATCGAAAAAGAGTGTTCGGTCCGAAAATTTTCTAAGTACGAACGACCGGCCGCATAGGTCCGTTTTTAAAAATCGTTCTCGGACGGAAATAAACCATTAATCCCGACGTATTTCGTCGAGTTACGTCGATTTATGCAAAAAAATTCATACCTTGTAACGCTTTTTAACGAATAAACTCGAAAAAACTTTTTCGCCCTCGGAATTTTTCTAAGTCCCAACGTACCGGCTCGGAATTTTTCTATGTTCCAACGACCGGTCGTGTCGGTCCAAACGTTTTTATATCCGTCTGCCGACGATATAAACGCTTAATCCCGACGTATTTTATCGAGTTATAACGATTTCTTGAAAAATATTCGTACGTTATAACGCTTTTTAACGAATTAATCGAAAAAGAGTGTTCGGTCCGAAAATTTTCTAAGTACGAACGACCGGCCGCATAGGTCCGTTTTTAAAAATCGTTCTCGGACGGAAATAAACCATTAATCCCGACGTATTTCGTCGAGTTACGTCGATTTATGCAAAAAAATTCATACCTTGTAACGCTTTTTAACGAATAAACTCGAAAAAACTTTTTCGCCCTCGGAATTTTTCTAAGTCCCAACGTACCGGCTCGGAATTTTTCTATGTTCCAACGACCGGTCGTGTCGGTCCAAACGTTTTTATATCCGTCTGCCGACGATATAAACGCTTAATCCCGACGTATTTTATCGAGTTATAACGATTTCTTGTAAAATATTCGTACGTTATAACGCTTTTTAACGAATTAATCGAAAAAGAGTGTTCGGTCCGAAAATTTTCTAAGTACGAACGACCGGCCGCATAGGTCCGTTTTTAAAAATCGTTCTCGGACGGAAATAAACCATTAATCCCGACGTATTTCGTCGAGTTACGTCGATTTATGCAAAAAAATTCATACCTTGTAACGCTTTTTAACGAATAAACTCGAAAAAACTTTTTCGCCCTCGGAATTTTTCTAAGTCCCAACGTACCGGCTCGGAATTTTTCTATGTTCCAACGACCGGTCGTGTCGGTCCAAACGTTTTTATATCCGTCTGCCGACGATATAAACGCTTAATCCCGACGTATTTTATCGAGTTATAACGATTTCTTGTAAAATATTCGTACGTTATAACGCTTTTTAACGAATTAATCGAAAAAGAGTGTTCGGTCCGAAAATTTTCTAAGTACGAACGACCGGCCGCATAGGTCCGTTTTTAAAAATCGTTCTCGGACGGAAATAAACCATTAATCCCGACGTATTTCGTCGAGTTACGTCGATTTATGCAAAAAAATTCATACCTTGTAACGCTTTTTAACGAATAAACTCGAAAAAACTTTTTCGCCCTCGGAATTTTTCTAAGTCCCAACGTACCGGCTCGGAATTTTTCTATGTTCCAACGACCGGTCGTGTCGGTCCAAACGTTTTTATATCCGTCTGCCGACGATATAAACGCTTAATCCCGACGTATTTTATCGAGTTATAACGATTTCTTGAAAAATATTCGTACGTTATAACGCTTTTTAACGAATTAATCGAAAAAGAGTGTTCGGTCCGAAAATTTTCTAAGTACGAACGACCGGCCGCATAGGTCCGTTTTTAAAAATCGTTCTCGGACGGAAATAAACCATTAATCCCGACGTATTTCGTCGAGTTACGTCGATTTATGCAAAAAAATTCATACCTTGTAACGCTTTTTAACGAATAAACTCGAAAAAACTTTTTCGCGCTCGGAATTTTTCTAAGTCCCAACGTACCGGCTCGGAATTTTTCTATGTTCCAACGACCGGTCGTGTCGGTCCAAACGTTTTTATATCCGTCTGCCGACGATATAAACGCTTAATCCCGACGTATTTTATCGAGTTATAACGATTTCTTGAAAAATATTCGTACGTTATAACACTTTTTAACGAGTTATTTGGAGGGGATCTTTCGGCCTTTTCGTAGCGGTGCGAAAAAATTCTAAGTTCCAACGTCCCGGTCACGTTGGTCCGGAGGATGAAATTTTTTAAAAAAATAAAGTGAAATCGCTACTTTCGACTAGATTTCGTCGAAACGTAACGATTTCACGCAAAATTTCGATACGTTATAACGCTTTTTAGCGAGTTATTTCGAGTTGAACTTTCGGTACTTTCGTAACGGGGCGAAAAAATTCTAAGTTCCAACGTCCCGGTCACGTTGGTCCGGAGGACGAAATTTTTTAAAAAAATAAAGTGAAATCGTTACGTTCGACTAGATTTCGTCGATACGTAACGATTTCACGCAAAATTTCGATACGTTATAACGCTTTTTGGCGAGTTATTTCGAGTTGAACTTTCGGTACTTTCGTAACGGGGCGAAAAAATTCTAAGTTCCAACGTCCCGGTCACGTTGGTCCGGAGGACGAAATTTTTTAAAAAAATAAAGTGAAATCGCTACTTTCGACTAGATTTCGTCGAAACGTAACGATTTCATACAAAATTTCGATACGTTATAACGCTTTTTGGCGAGTTATTTCGAGTTGAACTTTCGGTACTTTCGTAACGGGGCGAAAAAATTCTAAGTTCCAACGTCCCGGTCACGTTGGTCCGGAGGACGAAATTTTTTAAAAAAATAAAGTGAAATCGTTACGTTCTACTAGATTTCGTCGATACGTAACGATTTCACGCAAAATTTCGATACGTTATAACGCTTTTTGGCGAGTTATTTCGAGTTGAACTTTCGGTACTTTCGTAACGGTGCGAAAAAATTCTAAGTTCCAACGTCCCGGTCACGTTGGTCCGGAGGACGAAATTTTTTAAAAAAATAAAGTGAAATCGCTACTTTCGACTAGATTTCGTCGAAACGTAACGATTTCACGCAAAATTTCGATACGTTATAACGCTTTTTAGCGAGTTATTTCGAATTGAACTTTCGGTACTTTCGTAACGGGGCGAAAAAATTCTAAGTTCCAACGTCCCGGTCACGTTGGTCCGGAGGACGAAATTTTTTAAAAAAATAAAGTGAAATCGCTACTTTCGACTAGATTTCGTCGATACGTAACGATTTCACGCAAAATTTCGATACGTTATAACGCTTTTTGGCGAGTTATTTCGAGTTGAACTTTCGGTACTTTCGTAACGGTGCGAAAAAATTCTAAGTTCCAACGTCCCGGTCACGTTGGTCCGGAGGACGAAATTTTTTAAAAAAATAAAGTGAAATCGCTACTTTCGACTAGATTTCGTCGATACGTAACGATTTCACGCAAAATTTCGATACGTTATAACGCTTTTTGGCGAGTTATTTCGAGTTGAACTTTCGGTACTTTCGTAACGGTGCGAAAAAATTCTAAGTTCCAACGTCCCGGTCACGTTGGTCCGGAGGACGAAATTTTTTAAAAAAATAAAGTGAAATCGCTACTTTCGACTAGATTTCGTCGAAACGTAACGATTTCACGCAAAATTTCGATACGTTATAACGCTTTTTAGCGAGTTATTTCGAATTGAACTTTCGGTACTTTCGTAACGGGGCGAAAAAATTCTAAGTTCCAACGTCCCGGTCACGTTGGTCCGGAGGACGAAATTTTTTAAAAAAATAAAGTGAAATCGCTACTTTCGACTAGATTTCGTCGATACGTAACGATTTCACGCAAAATTTCGATACGTTATAACGCTTTTTGGCGAGTTATTTCGAGTTGAACTTTCGGTACTTTCGTAACGGTGCGAAAAAATTCTAAGTTCCAACGTCCCGGTCACGTTGGTCCGGAGGACGAAATTTTTTAAAAAAATAAAGTGAAATCGCTACTTTCGACTAGATTTCGTCGATACGTAACGATTTCACGCAAAATTTCGATACGTTATAACGCTTTTTGGCGAGTTATTTCGAGTTGAACTTTCGGTACTTTCGTAACGGTGCGAAAAAATTCTAAGTTCCAACGTCCCGGTCACGTTGGTCCGGAGGACGAAATTTTTTAAAAAAATAAAGTGAAATCGCTACTTTCGACTAGATTTCGTCGAAACGTAACGATTTCACGCAAAATTTCGATACGTTATAACGCTTTTTAGCGAGTTATTTCGAATTGAACTTTCGGTACTTTCGTAACGGGGCGAAAAAATTCTAAGTTCCAACGTCCCGGTCACGTTGGTCCGGAGGACGAAATTTTTTAAAAAAATAAAGTGAAATCGCTACTTTCGACTAGATTTCGTCGATACGTAACGATTTCACGCAAAATTTCGATACGTTATAACGCTTTTTGGCGAGTTATTTCGAGTTGAACTTTCGGTACTTTCGTAACGGTGCGAAAAAATTCTAAGTTCCAACGTCCCGGTCACGTTGGTCCGGAGGACGAAATTTTTTAAAAAAATAAAGTGAAATCGCTACTTTCGACTAGATTTCGTCGATACGTAACGATTTCACGCAAAATTTCGATACGTTATAACGCTTTTTGGCGAGTTATTTCGAGTTGAACTTTCGGTACTTTCGTAACGGTGCGAAAAAATTCTAAGTTCCAACGTCCCGGTCACGTTGGTCCGGAGGACGAAATTTTTTAAAAAAATAAAGTGAAATCGCTACTTTCGACTAGATTTCGTCGAAACGTAACGATTTCACGCAAAATTTCGATACGTTATAACGCTTTTTAGCGAGTTATTTCGAATTGAACTTTCGGTACTTTCGTAACGGGGCGAAAAAATTCTAAGTTCCAACGTCCCGGTCACGTTGGTCCGGAGGACGAAATTTTTTAAAAAAATAAAGTGAAATCGCTACTTTCGACTAGATTTCGTCGATACGTAACGATTTCACGCAAAATTTCGATACGTTATAACGCTTTTTGGCGAGTTATTTCGAGTTGAACTTTCGGTACTTTCGTAACGGTGCGAAAAAATTCTAAGTTCCAACGTCCCGGTCACGTTGGTCCGGAGGACGAAATTTTTTAAAAAAATAAAGTGAAATCGCTACTTTCGACTAGATTTCGTCGAAACGTAACGATTTCACGCAAAATTTCGATACGTTATAACGCTTTTTAGCGAGTTATTTCGAATTGAACTTTCGGTACTTTCGTAACGGGGCGAAAAAATTCTAAGTTCCAACGTCCCGGTCACGTTGGTCCGGAGGACGAAATTTTTTAAAAAAATAAAGTGAAATCGCTACTTTCGACTAGATTTCGTCGATACGTAACGATTTCACGCAAAATTTCGATACGTTATAACGCTTTTTGGCGAGTTATTTCGAGTTGAACTTTCGGTACTTTCGTAACGGTGCGAAAAAATTCTAAGTTCCAACGTCCCGGTCACGTTGGTCCGGAGGACGAAATTTTTTAAAAAAATAAAGTGAAATCGCTACTTTCGACTAGATTTCGTCGATACGTAACGATTTCACGCAAAATTTCGATACGTTATAACGCTTTTTGGCGAGTTATTTCGAGTTGAACTTTCGGTACTTTCGTAACGGTGCGAAAAAATTCTAAGTTCCAACGTCCCGGTCACGTTGGTCCGGAGGACGAAATTTTTTAAAAAAATAAAGTGAAATCGCTACTTTCGACTAGATTTCGTCGAAACGTAACGATTTCACGCAAAATTTCGATACGTTATAACGCTTTTTAGCGAGTTATTTCGAATTGAACTTTCGGTACTTTCGTAACGGGGCGAAAAAATTCTAAGTTCCAACGTCCCGGTCACGTTGGTCCGGAGGACGAAATTTTTTAAAAAAATAAAGTGAAATCGCTACTTTCGACTAGATTTCGTCGATACGTAACGATTTCACGCAAAATTTCGATACGTTATAACGCTTTTTGGCGAGTTATTTCGAGTTGAACTTTCGGTACTTTCGTAACGGTGCGAAAAAATTCTAAGTTCCAACGTCCCGGTCACGTTGGTCCGGAGGACGAAATTTTTTAAAAAAATAAAGTGAAATCGCTACTTTCGACTAGATTTCGTCGATACGTAACGATTTCACGCAAAATTTCGATACGTTATAACGCTTTTTGGCGAGTTATTTCGAGTTGAACTTTCGGTACTTTCGTAACGGTGCGAAAAAATTCTAAGTTCCAACGTCCCGGTCACGTTGGTCCGGAGGACGAAATTTTTTAAAAAAATAAAGTGAAATCGCTACTTTCGACTAGATTTCGTCGAAACGTAACGATTTCACGCAAAATTTCGATACGTTATAACGCTTTTTAGCGAGTTATTTCGAATTGAACTTTCGGTACTTTCGTAACGGGGCGAAAAAATTCTAAGTTCCAACGTCCCGGTCACGTTGGTCCGGAGGACGAAATTTTTTAAAAAAATAAAGTGAAATCGCTACTTTCGACTAGATTTCGTCGATACGTAACGATTTCACGCAAAATTTCGATACGTTATAACGCTTTTTGGCGAGTTATTTCGAGTTGAACTTTCGGTACTTTCGTAACGGTGCGAAAAAATTCTAAGTTCCAACGTCCCGGTCACGTTGGTCCGGAGGACGAAATTTTTTAAAAAAATAAAGTGAAATCGCTACTTTCGACTAGATTTCGTCGATACGTAACGATTTCACGCAAAATTTCGATACGTTATAACGCTTTTTGGCGAGTTATTTCGAGTTGAACTTTCGGTACTTTCGTAACGGTGCGAAAAAATTCTAAGTTCCAACGTCCCGGTCACGTTGGTCCGGAGGACGAAATTTTTTAAAAAAATAAAGTGAAATCGCTACTTTCGACTAGATTTCGTCGATACGTAACGATTTCACTGATAATTTCGATGCGTTATAACGCTTTTTCTCGAGTTATTTCGACTCGAACGTTCGAACAGTGGCGAATATTTCAAAGTCCCTGCGACGCAACGATACGCTCTTACGCGTTGCTCGCTCGCTCCGCTCGCTCGAAAAAAAATAGCCCAACCCAAAACCAATCCCTTTCGCGTTCGTTCTTCGATTTCATCGAAATCTTCGTTCGAACGCTTGGGATCGGTTTTGGGTTGGGCTATATTCGTCCGAGCGAGCGCAGCGAGCGAGCATTTGTCGCGATTATTTTCCTCGTTTTCGTCTCTCTCGTGAAACGGGAAAAAACGTGGAAAACGGGAAAAAACGGGAAAAAACGCGAAGAAACGGGAAAAAACGCGAAAAAACGTTTAAAAATATTTGAAAAAGCGCGCGCGCGCGCGCGCAAGACGAGCTGCGCAGAACGGCGTACCTTAAGAGAGTGTTACCTACTCCGGCGCATACCCGCTGATTCGGAGGTGCGCGCGCAGCGGTAGCACGAGCGGCTAAGTCCAGCGGCGTATTGCTTTTTACTGGCACGCGACAAAGTTGCAGCGGCGTATCGCTTTCTATTCGTGCGTCTCGTTGTTTGATTTAAAGGAAAAAAAAAATCGCTACGCACGACCATCGGCCGTACGTAGCGAAATTATTTTTTTTAACCGCAGGAGACAAAGTCACAGCGGCGTATTGCTTTATGCTCGCACGCGGCTAAGTCCAGCGGCGTATTGCTTTATGCTCGCACGCGACTAAGTCCAGCGGCGTATTGCTTTCAGTTCGTACGCGACTAAGTCCAGCGGCGTATTGCTTTATGCTCGTACGCGACTAAGTCCAGCGGCGTATTGCTTTTTACTCGCACGCGACTAAGTCCAGCGGCGTATTGCTTTTTACTCGCAGGAGACAAAGTCCCAGCGGCGTATCGCTTTCTATTCGTGCGTCTCGTTGTTTGATTTAAAGGAAAAAAAAATCGCTACGCACGACCATCGCGGCCGTACGTAGCGAAATTATTTTTTTTTAACCGCAGGAGACAAAGTCC
>NW_026099374.1:45000-50000 GCF_024542735.1 Bombus huntii
CTATGGAGCTTCTTAGGACATTCATAACAAGCGTCTTTATTGTTTTATTTCCAATACCCAATCGCTTGAGGTTATACTCCGTGGAAGGCGTAATAGTGCCACGGCTGCCCAAGACCACCGGTATTACTTCGCCCTTGCCGACATTAAATCTTGCCTTCAGGTGTTCGAGGCACGGTTGATACTTGTTGACCTTTTCTTTTTCCGCTCGCGAAAGGTAATCCTTATTCTCGTAGCGGACGGTAACGTCGACCACGAGAACCCTTTCCTCGTTTTTGATTACGAGGTCCGGCTTGAAAAGATCACCTCCCACTCGGAGCGTAGGTTCAACGAAAACTTCATTTTTAGCTCGTAGACTTTCGGCAAGGGTCATTTTTGCCTCATCATGCCGCTTCATCCTCAGGCCCTTCGTGTACTGGCACAGCCCGAGTATATGTCCAAGTGTCTCGGGCTGGGCTCGACATTTTCTACAGTTAATGTCCAAATTTTTGTCGACCCGTGCCAGTACTGTTCTTGTTCCAACGGTATTGGTCCTGAGTTTGAGGGCATCTATAAATCTCGATGGCCTGAGCAGTTCGTATTCCTCAAGCCACACGTTGCCAGTTTTGTTTCTCGAGAAGTCAGGTACGCCCTGCCCCTGACTTCTCAGTTCTGCCCATTGCTTAGTATGTTCTGCTTTTAATCTCTTTCGGGCCCTTTCGATGTCTTCTACTGAGGCTGGCCAATTGATCCTCAGCGAGTTGGCCATTTTCTTAAGTTTATCGTTACATTTCTCATCAATTAGGCTGGACACCGCCGGATCGATCGAGCTTTTCATTTTAATAGCACTTTTAAGGGTGCCAAGTTTGACGATGTGTTCAAATCTTGGCAGCCCCAAACCGCCCCAGGATTTGGGGGCATAGAAAAAACCAGTGGCCGTTGAAGGCGTAAGGTGAAATATGGCCTTTATTTCCTGTCTGACTTCGCTGTCCAGCAATCTTAAAACGCAGTCGCTCGGCGGGTTTACGAGAAGGTTATAGATATATCGGGGAAAGATGTACTTTATGATCAATTCTAGCTTCTGGCATGGTTTGAGAGAGAGCTTTCTAACCCTCCTCACCACACTCAGCAGCTCGGGAACAATTACGCCACAGTGTATGCCCTTCCATGGCCCCATTTTGGCGCCTAGGTACCTGAAGGCCTCGTCGGGATCGATCGTTGGGATGGTGTTACTCCCAAGTTTAACTTTTGGTTCTTTAACGAACCAAGTTCGTCTTTCTGCGACTATTTGAAATATCTGACTTTTGTCCCG
The DNA here is from genome assembly GCF_024542735.1 of Bombus huntii. Classification (NCBI taxonomy): domain Eukaryota; kingdom Metazoa; phylum Arthropoda; class Insecta; order Hymenoptera; family Apidae; genus Bombus; species Bombus huntii. The sequence continues at coordinate 46,289 of NW_026099374.1, forward strand.
GGAGATGGTCATACCGAGGCCATTCAGATACTCGTTGAGCATATCCACTTGGCGCTGCGCTTCCCCGATATCAGCGCCGAGCAATACTACGTCGTCAGCGAAAGCCAGTACAGGAATCGTCCGTGACTCATTTATGTTTATCCCCCTGGTTTGATTCTCGATCAAATCCAGCAGTGGCTCCAAGCACAGATTGAATAGCAGCGGCGACAAAGGGTCGCCCTGCTTAACTCCCCTGAGGATCGTAATCTCGACCCCCATATTATTTTTAGTCTTGATCGTTGTCTTGCCCTCACTATACATACAACCAATCAAGTCGGTAATGGGGGTCGGCACTCCCTTCCTCCTCAGGCAGGGAACAATTGCCGAATGAGGCACTGTATCAAAGGCTTTTGAGATATCCACTATTGTGAATATCCCGCCTTTCTTTTTCTTACTATGATCCAAGGCAGCGCTCAACAGATCTATGTTAATTTTACAGCCGCTCTCGGCGGTGAATCCTTTCTGCCTTGGATTCAATACAATGCCCCTTCTTATCCTCCCGTCAATAATGGAGGAGAAAATACGGCCGAGAATGGGGCCAATAGTTATTGGCCTCCAATTCTCGACCAGGCTGCTATTCTTGTTTGCTTTTGGAATTAATGTCGTTCTATTTTCCTTCCATATAGGAGGAAAATAGGAATAATAAATCAAGATGTTGTATAGCTTAGTTAATATTATAGGCAGGCCGGGGATCAGAAGGTGTTCCTTCTGGAAACCATCCGGTCCTGCCGCAGCCTTCATTCTTATTTTGCTTAGTTTCTCCGCCACATCCTCAACAGCAATTGGCGGGAAGATTTCGCATAAGGACAGCTCGGGGGCTCTACCTCCTGGGACAGGGACTTCGACAGGTCCTGTCTGGCCCCATAGATCCTCGTAGAGTCCCTTCACTTCCTCAGCACTAGGTGGATCCCTAGCCGGTTGGAGGAAGGCCTGATCATCGTTTATAACAGCATCAGCCAACCTCTTTGGATTTTCAGTGAACAACTCCTGGCAACGTGCGAAGGAGTATCTCTTTCTAGCGTTTCTGTTCTTTCTATTGCTATTTTGGTGTGCAATCCGTTTTTTGTTTTCGTTTCTTGCCCTCTTTTTGTTTTTATTAATTTCTTGTAAAGCTCCATAGAGCGTGCATTTTATAAAATCATTTATAGCGCTCTCAAGGGCTTCCCTATTTCCCTTGAGAGAGACCCAGATAGTCATCAGTCGAGTGTGGACCCACCTTAAAACAGGTGGCACCTCGACTTGTGTCGAAATAGCGGACTCCAATTGGAGTTTCCACTCTTGATATTCTGAACCGCTGATTCCAGGCTCTTCAAAACACGCATTGCCTGGATCAACGGGATCGCACCCTCCCTCTGTCACCTGAGTTGGCTCTGTTTCCTCACCAATCAGTCTCAGCTTCTTTCGCTGATACCTGATTTGGTCGATCGTCTTGCTGGTGAGGATCTCGCTTATCATTTTATTGGGGAATTTGTGGTCCTTATAGGTCTCACAAAGTTCCCTTAATTGGGCCAACTCCTCCAACGTCCATTTTTTCTCAGGGGGGTCCGTTCCCCTTCTTTTGACGTTTCTTACGGCAGGGTGCGCATGCCGCTCGTGGGTAGACAGCCCTCTAAGCGTCCCAAAACTCATGGAGCAGGTTTCGCATCTGTGCGAGCCGCCAGCACTCTGACTCGTGCCTCTACAGTGAGGCAGGTGACATCTGGCCCCATGAAGCTTCGGGAAGCCTTTCCCACAGTCTTTGCATCTCCATTGGATGCGGGCTGTCACATGATGTTGTTCCAGGTGCCGCCCTAGGTCCGATAACGACAAAAAGAAAAGGTCGATTTCCCTTTTCTGGCAGACAGGGCAGGCAACCTGGTCACCCACGATCGGTACCATTATTTCGTTCGTGTCCGGGGATGTAGCCGGGTCGTCAACAGAAGTCCCCTCCAGAGCGGAAAAATCCGCCGCGGCGCCTCCGGGACCGAGAGACGCCACGTCCGAGGCTCTATCAGAGTTTCGATTTACCATGATATTTTCTTAATTTTATTATTTTTATTTTACTTCCGATTATGTCCAGCTCATAACCTTATAACTGCCAAGTCGTGCCAAGAAAAATAACCAAGGAACGAGTTCCTTTAATGGAGATAACTCCATTCCTTTCACGGTGAAATCACCGTTAAATCGGCAAGCCGATTTTAGGTGTCGTCTTTCGCTCCTGCTTCGCCGCACTCCCTTTAGCCATACTCGGTGTCCGGGGGGATACTCCCCACGCTGACACGAATGAGTATGTTACCGGCGGTACCACGTGGAGGTAGGAGTGCGACTTGAGCAGACAGAGCCGAAGCCCTGCCTGCCCCCAAGCAACTATGACTCTTTCATCGTCGGAGGCAAGCCGTTTTTCAACGTCTCGCCACGCAACGAGCAAGATCGCTTCGCTCAACCAGCCACCCTCACGCGGCTCTTCCAGCATACGCATAGGCAGACCGCGCCTACCTTCCAGCTCATCCGCCAGAGTCCCAGCGGCGTATCGTTTTTGGGCGAACGCGGCTAAGTCCAGCGGCGTATTGCTTTCTGGCGCTCACAGCCAAGTCCCAGCGGCGTATTGCTTTTCGAGCACGCGCGGCCAGGTGCCAGCGGCATATTGCTTTCTTTAATACGTCACTAGTCAGATGACGGGGCTGCTGTTTACCTTTCCGTTTCGCATAATGACACGAAAACGGTTTAAACAAAATAAGGCGATGCGCCACCGAGACCGGCCGCACATCGCTATAAAGCAAGTACAACCAAGTCCCGGCGACACACCGCCTTTGTAACGTCACTAGTCCAATGACGAGGCATTTGGCTACCTGAGAGTCATAGTTACTCCCGCCGTTTACCCGCGCTTTTTTGAATTTCTTCACGTTGACATTCAGAGCACTGGGCAGAAATCACATTGCGTCAACACCCTTGGGGGCCATCGCAATGCTTTGTTTTAATTAGACAGTCGGATTCCCCTAGTCCGTGCCAGTTCTGAGCTGAGCGTTGAATGGCGGCCGAAGAGAACGACCGCGACGGTAGAACCGCCGCGGAAGCCTCGCAGCAAGGAAGATCCGCGGGAGGCCAAGGCACGGGACCGAGCTCGGATCCGGGGTGCGCGACGATATCCACTCCCGAGAGAGATAGATACGCCGCGTCCCGTTCAGCTCGCCCAGGCCCGGCACGTCAGCCAAACCCGCTTCCCGACCAAGCCCGACACGCCCCGCTCCTCAGAGCCAATCCTTATTCCGAAGTTACGGATCCAATTTGCCGACTTCCCTTACCTACATTAATCTATCGACTAGAGGCTCTTTACCTTGGAGACCTGCTGCGGATATGGGTACGAACCGGCGCGACACCTCCACGTGGCCCTCTCCTGGATTTTCAAGGTCCGAGGGGAAGATCCGGACACCGCCGCAACTGCGGTGCTCTTCGCGTTCCAAACCCTATCTCCCTGCTAGAGGTTTCCAGGGAACTCGAACGCTTATACAGAAAAGAAAACTCTTCCCGGATCTCCCGACGGCGTCTCCAGGTCATTTTGGGTTACCCCGACGAACACTCTTACGAGGGCCCGAATGGTATGCGGTTCCGCTGCCGGGTTCCGGAATAGGAACCGGATTCCCTTTTCGCCCAATGGGTGTGTATCTTTCGCTCATATATATATTTGTTTGTTGTT
>NW_026099374.1:52500-65000 GCF_024542735.1 Bombus huntii
CTATTCTCGAAGCGTCGAATTGCCATAAAAAAAAAATCACACGCGCGCACGACATAGTCGTACGCGCGTGTATACCTCGTCTCTCTCAAAGTTTTTTTCTCGAGCCTCGCCAAAGGGGATCGTCTTCTTCCTCGTCTACGATCTCTCCGACGACGACGACCGTACGAACAACTTCGTAACGGACTCACATGCGCATCTTCCTCGGGTACAGAAACGCTGCGGAAAACACCTCGAGCTTGTAGTTACAGCAGCACCCGTGTATAGCCGATCTTAGACACACGCTAGTTCGCACACGCGTTACATATATAATATGTAAGATTTCCGACGAACGTGGCTTTTCGGGAGCCAGGCGCGCGGGCAGAGAGATACACGACGACGGGGAAAATTCGTCCCGATACGAGTACGTGTACTCTCCGATCTCCGCGCGACGCTGGGGATCATACCTCCCTAAGTCGTCAGAGCGCTCGAAGAAATCTCGCGTGTGCGTTCCCGGATCTACGGCTGATACTTTCGGGGCTTGTAAAAAAGCACAGAGCGTGTAAAACGCAACGACGACCCATCGATGCGACGGTCCTCGTTGTTGTCAGTCGCTTTCGCGAAGAGACGGAGTGGGCATTCGATCCCTGGGGCTGTACGAGAGTCTTAAGAAAAGACGGTAGATTATGGCAAAGTTTCGCACGCCATCGAGTTTAGGTTTTTTTTTTGGTTCTCTCTTCTCTCCTCTCTCGACCGAGTTCCCATATTTGCTTTCTCTCTCAGTCTCGCCAAATATAATATTCTTTTAAGACGACGTCGGGGGCGCGGACCTTCGTGCGTCGAACACCGGCAAACGTAGCATATATCGCCTGATATGAAAAAAAAATCGGTCACGAGGAGAACACTACGAGTATATACGTTCGATAACCGATACACGAAGCGGTGCATAAGCGGGCGGTCGCCCTCGTAAGGACGACTCACGACGCCGCGAGCACTCACGCAGGTCCGTGACCGGTTCTCTCCGCTCTTATTCGTATCCCTTCGTATACCTTCGTCCGACTCTGAAACGTTCTCTTATAATTTTTAAGAAGAACGACGGCGGGTTGTCAAGGCAAGAAGGGACAGAGAGAGACAGAGGTAGAGTTTCGTAGTCTCCCGTGAACACGATAGATTATATATCGAGCATGCGTACGACTTGCACGGTCTCTGCACGACCGCGACGAACGCCGACGAGCGTCCAACAATCGCTCGTACGTCGCGTATGTTCTCTCCGTCCGCTCTTATTCGTATCCTCGTTCTTGTACCTTCGTCCGACTCTGAAACGTTCTCTTATATAAAGAAGAACGACGGCGGGTTGTCTAAGGCAAGAAGGGACAGAGAGAGACAGATACGGAGAGTAACGATACGCAACGCAAGCAGTCTTAGGTTTACGTGAGCAACCCTCAGCCAGGCGTGGTCCAGGAATTGTATCCGTGGACCGCAATGTGCGTTCGAAATGTCGATGTTCATGTGTCCTGCAGTTCACACGTTGACGCGCAATTAGCTGCGTTCTTCATCGACCCACGAGCCAAGTGATCCACCGTTCAGGGTAATCTTTTATAAATTTACAACAGTTCAATACTCAAATGTACTCTTCTCGGTTCTAGCGAAGCCGAGTTCCGTCACGTTCGACCAACGGGAATCGAACGCGCAGAAGTCGCCATAGGATTGACGACACAAAAACGTTCGAAAAAAAAAGAAAACGACGAACGCGCGAAGATACGCGCGTTCGCCGGCCGGGCGTAAAGTACATTATGATATATAACAACCATCGAGATCGAAGCTCCGTTCGTCAGGAAACGACGGGGATATATACACCCGATTCTGAATCCTCTGTACAGCACACGATCTCGCGAACGAGTAAGCACGGTGGCTAGCCCATGTTATATATGTGTTTGATTCTACTCTCTCGTCCAATTATTCAAGAAACAGCGCGCGTGCATCTCTCCATCGTTCGGGTGATAGTAAAGATTCGATGGGATTCGCGCGGCCGTCCGCCTCGAGCGGTCTTTCGTCCCAATATCCAGAAGCAGAGTTTGAAAAACTCTAGCGACGGCACGGGTGTCCGACTCACGACATCGAGGTTTCGAAGCCGGCGATCCCCTCCGAACGGATGGCGACCACGCGACCGACTGAAAGCATGAAAAATCGACGAAAGATAGAACACATCTCCGTTCGGGTGGTGTTTTTTCTTTAAAAAAAAAAAAAAAAACAAAAATTCGATGGGACTCGCAGCCATCGTCCTCGCGCGGTCTTTCGTCCCGATATCCAGAAGCAGAGTTTGAAAAACTCTAGCGACGGCACGGGTGTCCGACTCACGACAACGAGGATAGACAGCCGGTCCCCTCCGAACGGGTTATGCGATGATAAACTCGATGAAACTTTAGTCTCGTTCAGGTAGTGTGTGTCTTGTAAATCAAAAATTCGATGGGACACGCATCCATCGTCCTCGCGCGGTCTTTCGTCCCAACATCCAGAAGCAGAGTTTGAAAAACTCTAGCGACGGCACGGGTGTCCGACTCACGACAACGAGGATAGACAGCCGGTCCCCTCTGAACGGTATATTATATATGAGATGATAGACGACAAACTGGATGAAACTTTAAGTCTCGTTCAGGTAGTGTGTAAATCAAAAATTCGATGGGACTCGCATCCGTCGTCCTCGCGCGGTCTTTCGTCCCGATATCCAGAAGCAGAGTTTGAAAAACTCTAGCGACGGCACGGGTGTCCGACTCACGACAACGAGGAAAGACAGCCGGTCCCCTCTGAACGGTATATTATATGAAACTTTAAGTCTCGTTCAGGTAGTGTGTAAGTCAAAAATTCGATGGGACTCGCATCCGTCGTCCTCGCGCGGTCTTTCGTCCCGATATCCAGAAGCAGAGTTTGAAAAACTCTAGCGACGGCACGGGTGTCCGACTCACGACAACGAGGATAGACAGCCGGTCCCCTCTGAACGGTATATTATATATGCGATGATAGACGACAAACTGGATGAAACTTTAAGTCTCGTTCAGGTAGTGTGTAAATAAAAAATTCGATGGGACTCGCATCCGTCGTCCTCGCGCGGTCTTTCGTCCCGATATCCAGAAGCAGAGTTTGAAAAACTCTAGCGACGGCACGGGTGTCCGACTCACGACAACGAGGAAAGACAGCCGGTCCCCTCTGAACGGTATATTATATGAAACTTTAAGTCTCGTTCAGGTAGTGTGTAAGTCAAAAATTCGATGGGACTCGCATCCGTCGTCCTCGCGCGGTCTTTCGTCCCGATATCCAGAAGCAGAGTTTGAAAAACTCTAGCGACGGCACGGGTGTCCGACTCACGACAACGAGGATAGACAGCCGGTCCCCTCTGAACGGTATATAATATGAAACTTTAAGTCTCGTTCAGGTAGTGTGTAAGTCAAAAATTCGATGGGACTCGCATCCGTCGTCCTCGCGCGGTCTTTCGTCCCGATATCCAGAAGCAGAGTTTGAAAAACTCTAGCGACGGCACGGGTGTCCGACTCACGACAACGAGGATAGACAGCCGGTCCCCTCTGAACGGTATATAATATACATTATGCGACGGTAGACGATCAACTAGACGAAACTTTAGTCTCGTTCAGGTGGTGTAAAAAAAATTCGATGGGATACGCACGCACGGCTGTCGTCGTCCTCGAGCGGTCTTTCGTCCCAATATCCAGAAGCAGAGTTTGAAAAACTCTAGCGACGGCACGGGTGTCCGACTCACGACATCGAGGCTTCGAAGCCGGCGGCGTTCCCCTCTGAACGAACTTCGGCTAGACTAGTTACGAATCGTTGCTACACATCGTCTTCATCGTCGTCGTCGTCGACATCGACATCATCATCATATCATCATCATCATCATCATCATCATCATCGGTCATCGTCGCATAGCGGGCCAACATCCACGCGATGCGTCTTCGTTCTAGGTTACCCGATCCACGAGTATGTTACACGTGGTTTCGTTATTTCGAACGAAACGACATACGAAGAGCACACGCCCTTTGGGTAGGAAGCACGTTTCGAGAACGACGAGAGTTTCGATGAAAGAGACGAGAGAAGTCGACGCAGAAGGTATCCATGGATCTTCGAAGAGAACCTTCGAAGATGTATATCGGTATCCTTTCGCTCTGCGCGACTCGCTACAAGTTCTTTCGCTCTCGTCGACTCGTTCTAGACGCTTCGTTCGATCCCAAAGAGGAGTCTTCGATATGTCCCGTTGCTAGGAGGAGAACAAACGCAACACAGACCACGAAACATAGAAGAGAATAGGCGAGCATGATCACTCCGACACGAGGCACTTTAGAGATTTTCTTATTAGTTTGCATGGACTTTTATATTTCGTTTGTACGGTTTCCACGATGCAAATACGAAATACGAGATCGTGACGGCGGGTCTTTCTGTGTACGGCCTCTCGCAGGCGCCACGACTGCATTTCTCTTTACACCTGGTTTCCATCGTAATTTTTTCGTTTGATATCGAGCCTTAACTTTTGTTGGCTCTTTCGAAGCTAGAGTTCCCTTTTATTAGAATTTCATATATATATATATTATATGTTATATGTTTTATTCGGAGACGGCGGGTCTTTCTGTTTACGACCTCACGCAGGCGCCTCGAATAAGTTTCATTCGCATTTCGTTTTTATACTTGTATATATATATCTCTTCATCCCGATGATCGAGAGAGAGTGCCACCTTCTCTTCGTATAATTCCGTAGCTGGAGGGTCGTCTCCTCCTTAAGAATATTTCTATTCGTGCCAACGGAGGTTGCCAAGCTCCCTGGCGTTTTCGTTTGTTAAAGTATATAGCTTGTTAATACGTCGTATATACTTTCGTCGATACAGGAGGAGTACGGCTCCTTACCGACCATTGTGATATATATTTCATAGTTTTTATATGTGTTCAAGTCAAATTCTTTTGGTATCGTATCGTTAATGATCCTTCCGCAGGTTCACCTACGGAAACCTTGTTACGACTTTTACTTCCTCTAAATGATCAAGTTTGGTCATCTTCCCGGTAACATCGGCAATGCTTATCACATTGGCCGCGCACCAGTCCGAAGACCTCACTAAATCATTCAATCGGTAGTAGCGACGGGCGGTGTGTACAAAGGGCAGGGACGTAATCAACGCGAGCTTATGACTCGCGCTTACTGGGAATTCCTCGTTCATGGGGAATAATTGCAAGCCCCAATCCCTAGCACGAAGGAGGTTCAGCGGGTTACCCGGGCCTTTCGGCCAGGGAAAACACGCTGATTCCTTCAGTGTAGCGCGCGTGCGGCCCAGAACATCTAAGGGCATCACAGACCTGTTATTGCTCAATCTCGTGCGGCTAGAAGCCGCCTGTTCCTCTAAGAAGATTTGTTTGTACGTTGGTAGTAAAAACCCACCGACCGAAGCCGGGGGCCTTCGAGATACCATAAGTTACGTCTATTTAGCAGGCTAGAGTCTCGTTCGTTATCGGAATTAACCAGACAAATCGCTCCACCAACTAAGAACGGCCATGCACCACCACCCACCGAATCAAGAAAGAGCTATCAATCTGTCAATCCTTCCGGTGTCCGGGCCTGGTGAGGTTTCCCGTGTTGAGTCAAATTAAGCCGCAGGCTCCACTCCTGGTGGTGCCCTTCCGTCAATTCCTTTAAGTTTCAGCTTTGCAACCATACTTCCCCCGGAACCCAAAAGCTTTGGTTTCCCGGAAGCTGCCCGCCGAGTCATCGGAGGAACTTCGGCGGATCGCTGGCTGGCATCGTTTATGGTTAGAACTAGGGCGGTATCTGATCGCCTTCGAACCTCTAACTTTCGTTCTTGATTAATGAAAACATTTTTGGCAAATGCTTTCGCTTCTGTCCGTCTTGCGACGATCCAAGAATTTCACCTCTAACGTCGCAATACGAATGCCCCCATCTGTCCCTATTAATCATTACCTCGGGGCTCCGAAAACCAACAAAATAGAACCGAGGTCCTATTCCATTATTCCATGCACACAGTATTCAGGCGAAGGTAGCCTGCTTTAAGCACTCTAATTTGTTCAAAGTAAACGTATCGGCCCACCTCGACACTCAGTGAAGAGCACCGCGATGGGATATTAGTTGGACCGCCCGCGAGGAGCTAAGCCCACCGATAGGACGTACCACATAATGCCAGTTAAACACCGCGAGCGGTGAACCGACACTGTGACACACAGATTCAACTACGAGCTTTTTAACCGCAACAACTTTAATATACGCTATTGGAGCTGGAATTACCGCGGCTGCTGGCACCAGACTTGCCCTCCAATTGGTCCTCGTTAAAGGATTTAAAGTGTACTCATTCCGATTACGGGGCCTCGGATGAGTCCCGTATCGTTATTTTTCGTCACTACCTCCCCGTGCCGGGAGTGGGTAATTTGCGCGCCTGCTGCCTTCCTTGGATGTGGTAGCTGTTTCTCAGGCTCCCTCTCCGGAATCGAACCCTGATTCCCCGTTACCCGTTACAACCATGGTAGGCGCAGAACCTACCATCGACAGTTGATAAGGCAGACATTTGAAAGATGCGTCGCCGGTGCTAGATGACCATGCGATCAGCACAAAGTTATTCAGAGTCACCAAAACAAACGATGGACGGACAGACGAGCCATCCGCCACCGATTGGTTTTGATCTAATAAAAGCATTCCTACCATCTCTGGTCGGAATCTGTTTGCATGTATTAGCTCTAGAATTACCACAGTTATCCAAGTAAATGTAGGTATGATCTAAGAAACCATAACTGATTTAATGAGCCATTCGCGGTTTCACCTTAATGCGGCATGTACTGAGACATGCATGGCTTAATCTTTGAGACAAGCATATGACTACTGGCAGGATCAACCAGGGATCTTATTCGTATAACAATTCTTATAAATTTCGTTTAAGTTCTCTTCGTGTCGTAGGTGGGACGTAAGCACCGTACGACGAGACTTTTCGTTCTTAAGATAGATATATCTATAAAATATATCTCCTAGCGACGTTCGAGATACACCCATAGTTCAGTAATAATCTTCGAACGCCGCTCGCAGCCACTTTGTAATTCTCAACTCCACCTCCTCTCTTCTCTCTCTCTCTTTCTCATAGTCTTATATAAAATGTTTAGAATCGTACTTCTAAAGGAACATTTCCATAATGCTGTCTTCGTGTAAAAAGACTTATTAGAATATCTTAGCGGTAAAGCACGTATACGCACCTCACGCTGAACGAACAAGCGCGTATCCCAGTGCGTCGCGCTGGACATACCGTAAGAATATTCTTTCAATCGGTAGAACATTTTCGGCAGAAGACATACTACGCAAAGATAGTACGCTCCTACCGCCTCATCGGATACTTCTGCGAAAGCAGAAGTTTTTATAGAAAGCAGACGGTTATACTCTTTTGAATGAATCGATGCTCAGTTAGTACAAGCACACACGCATCTAACAATTTTTGTTAGAATACGTACACACAGGTCACCAGCTTCCCGACTCAGGGGAACCTTGCCACGATATTTGGTCATTACGTCCAGGACAGCGACCCGCGGCGCAGCAGTGTAGAGAAAAAACCAGAACGAGAACGGAGGAACAGTCGAGAAATAGCGTAAAATACACTAAGACTCGAGGAGCGGTGACTGAATTCTCAACCGAGGCCGTAGAATAGCCACGCGCTCAACGCTGTTCCGACCGAACCGTCCGGCTCGACGTCTCTCTTATAGATACGAAAGCGCCAGCCGGAAGGCCGGCGCCGGCCGGGCTAGCGGCCGCGCGCTTACGGTGCAAAACCTCCGTAGCAACGTACCGTTCGGAAGGGACGCTGGAACTTAGTCTCGCGAACGCTCGATCACTACTATACAAAGCCAATATCCAACCATCGAAATACATTACCAGACGTTTTATTAACATAATAGAAATGCATTTTTACCAAAAAATTAATTTTTTTTTTCACCGAAAAATTGCATCAGTAAACATACTCTTTTATCGAATACGGACAAAAAATAAGTTTATAATCAATTACAATACGTTAAAATAAGTAGAAATATGCAAAAAAATATATACCTTGTAACGTTAATTAACGAAAAAATTAGAAAAATATCCCAGTCGTGTCAGTTCGACGAACGCTAATTTTTTGAAAAAATCGATAAAAATGTTTAATCCCGACGTATTTAATAGAGATAGAACGATTCCCGTAAAAAAATTTATACCTTGTAACGCTTTTTAACGAATAAACTCGAAAAAACTTTTTCGCCCTCGGAATTTTTCTAAGTCCCAACGTACCGGCTCGGAATTTTTCTATGTTCCAACGACCGGTCGTGTCGGTCCAAACGTTTTTATATCCGTCTGCCGACGATATAAACGCTTAATCCCGACGTATTTTATCGAGTTATAACGATTTCTTGAAAAATATTCGTACGTTATAACGCTTTTTAACGAATTAATCGAAAAAGAGTGTTCGGTCCGAAAATTTTCTAAGTACGAACGACCGGCCGCATAGGTCCGTTTTTAAAAATCGTTCTCGGACGGAAATAAACCATTAATCCCGACGTATTTCGTCGAGTTACGTCGATTTATGCAAAAAAATTCATACCTTGTAACGCTTTTTAACGAATAAACTCGAAAAAACTTTTTCGCCCTCGGAATTTTTCTAAGTCCCAACGTACCGGCTCGGAATTTTTCTATGTTCCAACGACCGGTCGTGTCGGTCCAAACGTTTTTATATCCGTCTGCCGACGATATAAACGCTTAATCCCGACGTATTTTATCGAGTTATAACGATTTCTTGAAAAATATTCGTACGTTATAACGCTTTTTAACGAATTAATCGAAAAAGAGTGTTCGGTCCGAAAATTTTCTAAGTACGAACGACCGGCCGCATAGGTCCGTTTTTAAAAATCGTTCTCGGACGGAAATAAACCATTAATCCCGACGTATTTCGTCGAGTTACGTCGATTTATGCAAAAAAATTCATACCTTGTAACGCTTTTTAACGAATAAACTCGAAAAAACTTTTTCGCCCTCGGAATTTTTCTAAGTCCCAACGTACCGGCTCGGAATTTTTCTATGTTCCAACGACCGGTCGTGTCGGTCCAAACGTTTTTATATCCGTCTGCCGACGATATAAACGCTTAATCCCGACGTATTTTATCGAGTTATAACGATTTCTTGAAAAATATTCGTACGTTATAACGCTTTTTAACGAATTAATCGAAAAAGAGTGTTCGGTCCGAAAATTTTCTAAGTACGAACGACCGGCCGCATAGGTCCGTTTTTAAAAATCGTTCTCGGACGGAAATAAACCATTAATCCCGACGTATTTCGTCGAGTTACGTCGATTTATGCAAAAAAATTCATACCTTGTAACGCTTTTTAACGAATAAACTCGAAAAAACTTTTTCGCCCTCGGAATTTTTCTAAGTCCCAACGTACCGGCTCGGAATTTTTCTATGTTCCAACGACCGGTCGTGTCGGTCCAAACGTTTTTATATCCGTCTGCCGACGATATAAACGCTTAATCCCGACGTATTTTATCGAGTTATAACGATTTCTTGAAAAATATTCGTACGTTATAACGCTTTTTAACGAATTAATCGAAAAAGAGTGTTCGGTCCGAAAATTTTCTAAGTACGAACGACCGGCCGCATAGGTCCGTTTTTAAAAATCGTTCTCGGACGGAAATAAACCATTAATCCCGACGTATTTCGTCGAGTTACGTCGATTTATGCAAAAAAATTCATACCTTGTAACGCTTTTTAACGAATAAACTCGAAAAAACTTTTTCGCCCTCGGAATTTTTCTAAGTCCCAACGTACCGGCTCGGAATTTTTCTATGTTCCAACGACCGGTCGTGTCGGTCCAAACGTTTTTATATCCGTCTGCCGACGATATAAACGCTTAATCCCGACGTATTTTATCGAGTTATAACGATTTCTTGAAAAATATTCGTACGTTATAACGCTTTTTAACGAATTAATCGAAAAAGAGTGTTCGGTCCGAAAATTTTCCAAGTACGAACGACCGGCCGCATAGGTCCGTTTTTAAAAATCGTTCTCGGACGGAAATAAACCATTAATCCCGACGTATTTCGTCGAGTTACGTCGATTTATGCAAAAAAATTCATACCTTGTAACGCTTTTTAACGAATAAACTCGAAAAAACTTTTTCGCCCTCGGAATTTTTCTAAGTCCCAACGTACCGGCTCGGAATTTTTCTATGTTCCAACGACCGGTCGTGTCGGTCCAAACGTTTTTATATCCGTCTGCCGACGATATAAACGCTTAATCCCGACGTATTTTATCGAGTTATAACGATTTCTTGAAAAATATTCGTACGTTATAACACTTTTTAACGAGTTATTTGGAGGGGATCTTTCGGCCTTTTCGTAGCGGTGCGAAAAAATTCTAAGTTCCAACGTCCCAGTCACGTTGGTCCGGAGGATGAAATTTTTCAAAAAAATAAAGTGAAATCGCTACTTTCGACTAGATTTCGTCGAAACGTAACGATTTCACGCAAAATTTCGATACGTTATAACGCTTTTTAGCGAGTTATTTCGAGTTGAACTTTCGGTACTTTCGTAACGGGGCGAAAAAATTCTAAGTTCCAACGTCCCGGTCACGTTGGTCCGGAGGATGAAATTTTTTAAAAAAATAAAGTGAAATCGCTACTTTCGACTAGATTTCGTCGAAACGTAACGATTTCACGCAAAATTTCGATACGTTATAACGCTTTTTAGCGAGTTATTTCGAGTTGAACTTTCGGTACTTTCGTAACGGGGCGAAAAAATTCTAAGTTCCAACGTCCCGGTCAGGTTGGTCCGGAGGACGAAATTTTTTAAAAAAATAAAGTGAAATCGCTACTTTCGACTAGATTTCGTCGAAACGTAACGATTTCACGCAAAATTTCGATACGTTATAACGCTTTTTAGCGAGTTATTTCGAGTTGAACTTTCGGTACTTTCGTAACGGGGCGAAAAAATTCTAAGTTCCAACGTCCCGGTCACGTTGGTCCGGAGGATGAAATTTTTTAAAAAAATAAAGTGAAATCGCTACTTTCGACTAGATTTCGTCGAAACGTAACGATTTCACGCAAAATTTCGATACGTTATAACGCTTTTTAGCGAGTTATTTCGAGTTGAACTTTCGGTACTTTCGTAACGGGGCGAAAAAATTCTAAGTTCCAACGTCCCGGTCACGTTGGTCCGGAGGATGAAATTTTTTAAAAAAATAAAGTGAAATCGCTACTTTCGACTAGATTTCGTCGAAACGTAACGATTTCACGCAAAATTTCGATACGTTATAACGCTTTTTAGCGAGTTATTTCGAGTTGAACTTTCGGTACTTTCGTAACGGGGCGAAAAAATTCTAAGTTCCAACGTCCCGGTCACGTTGGTCCGGAGGATGAAATTTTTTAAAAAAATAAAGTGAAATCGCTACTTTCGACTAGATTTCGTCGATACGTAACGATTTCACTGATAATTTCGATGCGTTATAACGCTTTTTCTCGAGTTATTTCGACTCGAACGTTCGAACAGTGGCGAATATTTCAAAGTCCCTGCGACGCAACGATACGCTCTTACGCGTTGCTCGCTCGCTCCGCTCGCTCGAAAAAAAAATAGCCCAACCCAAAACCAATCCCTTTCGCGTTCGTTCTTCGATTTCATCGAAATCTTCGTTCGAACGCTCGGGATCGGTTTTGGGTTGGGCTATATTCGTCCGAGCGAGCGCAGCGAGCGAGCATTTGTCGCGATTATTTTCCTCGTTTTCGTCTCTCTCGTGAAACGGGAAAAAACGTGGAAAACGGGAAAAAAACGGGAAAAAAACGGGAAAAAACGCGAAGAAGAAACGGGAAAAAACGCGAAAAAACGTTTAAAAATATTTGAAAAAGCGCGCGCGCGCGCGCGCAAGACGAGCTGCGCAGAACGGCGTACCTTAAGAGAGTGTTACCTACTCCGGCGCATACCCGCTGATTCGGAGGTGCGCGCGCAGCGGTAGCACGAGCGGCTAAGTCCAGCGGCGTATTGCTTTTTACTGGCACGCGACAAAGTTGCAGCGGCGTATCGCTTTCTATTCGTGCGTCTCGTTGTTTGATTTAAAGGAAAAAAAAAATCGCTACGCACGACCATCGGCCGTACGTAGCGAAATTATTTTTTTTAACCGCAGGAGACAAAGTCCCAGCGGCGTATTGCTTTCTGTTTGTACGCGACTAAGTCCAGCGGCGTATTGCTTTTTACTCGCACGCGACTAAGTCCAGCGGCGTATTGCTTTATGCTCGTACGCGACTAAGTCCAGCGGCGTATTGCTTTCTGTTTGTACGCGACTAAGTCCAGCGGCGTATTGCTTTTTACTCGCACGCGACTAAGTCCAGCGGCGTATTGCTTTCTGTTTGTACGCGACTAAGTCCAGCGGCGTATTGCTTTTTACTCGCACGCGGCTAAGTCCAGCGGCGTATTGCTTTTTACTCGCACGAGACAAAGTCCCAGCGGCGTATCGCTTTCTATTCG
>NW_026099374.1:70000-75000 GCF_024542735.1 Bombus huntii
CTGGGCTAATTCCTGTTCGCTCGCCGCTACTAAGGAAATCCTTGTTAGTTTCTTTTCCTCCGCTTAGTAATATGCTTAAATTCAGCGGGTGATCTCGCCTACTCTGAGGTCGCTTCAACGTCACGACGCGAAACGAAAATTCGTTCGTGTCGTGTTTTGCGTAGACTCGTAGAAAACGAAAGCTCGGAAAGATTCGGTGCGAGAGAAGGTGGTGTGTGTGTGTGTATTTCTCTGTGCGAAAATCGCCTCAAAGAGAAAAAAAATTCGAATAGAAGGAGAACACTCTCTATTCGATATACAATATATATGTATGTATGTATGTACGAGCGTTTTATGCATCTCGCCAAAGTGCCAAACTTCGTTCGTCGTATCATGTTCGAGCTAAGACTCACGCAAGACATCCGTGTAACGATCGTCCGGTTTTTAACGTCCGTCCTCTTTTTCTCCTACAGCCGTTTCTCTTCTCTCGACGATTCCAGCGGTTCCCGGTACGGGAACTCACGCAAGTGAAAAAGCGAGCGAGACGTACCGTCGGGTGGGTGTGTGTGTTCGGGGACTGGACGACCGGCGCGACGTTAGGATGCGCGGTCCAGCGATAGACGACGAAGAGGCATGGGATGACCAACACTCTCTTTTCTCTATTCTCGAAGCGTCGAATTGCCATAAAAAAAAAATCACACGCGCGCACGACATAGTCGTACGCGCGTGTATACCTCGTCTCTCTCAAAGTTTTTTTCTCGAGCCTCGCCAAAGGGGATCGTCTTCTTCCTCGTCTACGATCTCTCCGACGACGACGACCGTACGAACAACTTCGTAACGGACTCACATGCGCATCTTCCTCGGGTACAGAAACGCTGCGGAAAACACCTCGAGCTTGTAGTTACAGCAGCACCCGTGTATAGCCGATCTTAGACACACGCTAGTTCGCACACGCGTTACATATATAATATGTAAGATTTCCGACGAACGTGGCTTTTCGGGAGCCAGGCGCGCGGGCAGAGAGATACACGACGACGGGGAAAATTCGTCCCGATACGAGTACGTGTACTCTCCGATCTCCGCGCGACGCTGGGGATCATACCTCCCTAAGTCGTCAGAGCGCTCGAAGAAATCTCGCGTGTGCGTTCCCGGATCTACGGCTGATACTTTCGGGGCTTGTAAAAAAGCACAGAGCGTGTAAAACGCAACGACGACCCATCGATGCGACGGTCCTCGTTGTTGTCAGTCGCTTTCGCGAAGAGACGGAGTGGGCATTCGATCCCTGGGGCTGTACGAGAGTCTTAAGAAAAGACGGTAGATTATGGCAAAGTTTCGCACGCCATCGAGTTTAGGTTTTTTTTTTGGTTCTCTCTTCTCTCCTCTCTCGACCGAGTTCCCATATTTGCTTTCTCTCTCAGTCTCGCCAAATATAATATTCTTTTAAGACGACGTCGGGGGCGCGGACCTTCGTGCGTCGAACACCGGCAAACGTAGCATATATCGCCTGATATGAAAAAAAAATCGGTCACGAGGAGAACACTACGAGTATATACGTTCGATAACCGATACACGAAGCGGTGCATAAGCGGGCGGTCGCCCTCGTAAGGACGACTCACGACGCCGCGAGCACTCACGCAGGTCCGTGACCGGTTCTCTCCGCTCTTATTCGTATCCCTTCGTATACCTTCGTCCGACTCTGAAACGTTCTCTTATAATTTTTAAGAAGAACGACGGCGGGTTGTCAAGGCAAGAAGGGACAGAGAGAGACAGAGGTAGAGTTTCGTAGTCTCCCGTGAACACGATAGATTATATATCGAGCATGCGTACGACTTGCACGGTCTCTGCACGACCGCGACGAACGCCGACGAGCGTCCAACAATCGCTCGTACGTCGCGTATGTTCTCTCCGTCCGCTCTTATTCGTATCCTCGTTCTTGTACCTTCGTCCGACTCTGAAACGTTCTCTTATATAAAGAAGAACGACGGCGGGTTGTTAAGGCAAGAAGGGACAGAGAGAGACAGATACGGAGAGTAACGATACGCAACGCAAGCAGTCTTAGGTTTACGTGAGCAACCCTCAGCCAGGCGTGGTCCAGGAATTGTATCCGTGGACCGCAATGTGCGTTCGAAATGTCGATGTTCATGTGTCCTGCAGTTCACACGTTGACGCGCAATTAGCTGCGTTCTTCATCGACCCACGAGCCAAGTGATCCACCGTTCAGGGTAATCTTTTATAAATTTACAACAGTTCAATACTCAAATGTACTCTTCTCGGTTCTAGCGAAGCCGAGTTCCGTCACGTTCGACCAACGGGAATCGAACGCGCAGAAGTCGCCATAGGATTGACGACACAAAAACGTTCGAAAAAAAAAGAAAACGACGAACGCGCGAAGATACGCGCGTTCGCCGGCCGGGCGTAAAGTACATTATGATATATAACAACCATCGAGATCGAAGCTCCGTTCGTCAGGAAACGACGGGGATATATACACCCGATTCTGAATCCTCTGTACAGCACACGATCTCGCGAACGAGTAAGCACGGTGGCTAGCCCATGTTATATATGTGTTTGATTCTACTCTCTCGTCCAATTATTCAAGAAACAGCGCGCGTGCATCTCTCCATCGTTCGGGTGATAGTAAAGATTCGATGGGATTCGCGCGGCCGTCCGCCTCGAGCGGTCTTTCGTCCCAATATCCAGAAGCAGAGTTTGAAAAACTCTAGCGACGGCACGGGTGTCCGACTCACGACATCGAGGTTTCGAAGCCGGCGATCCCCTCCGAACGGATGGCGACCACGCGACCGACTGAAAGCATGAAAAATCGACGAAAGATAGAACACATCTCCGTTCGGGTGGTGTTTTTTCTTTAAAAAAAAAAAAAAAAAACAAAAATTCGATGGGACTCGCAGCCATCGTCCTCGCGCGGTCTTTCGTCCCGATATCCAGAAGCAGAGTTTGAAAAACTCTAGCGACGGCACGGGTGTCCGACTCACGACAACGAGGATAGACAGCCGGTCCCCTCCGAACGGGTTATGCGATGATAAACTCGATGAAACTTTAGTCTCGTTCAGGTAGTGTGTGTCTTGTAAATCAAAAATTCGATGGGACACGCATCCATCGTCCTCGCGCGGTCTTTCGTCCCAACATCCAGAAGCAGAGTTTGAAAAACTCTAGCGACGGCACGGGTGTCCGACTCACGACAACGAGGATAGACAGCCGGTCCCCTCTGAACGGTATATTATATATGAGATGATAGACGACAAACTGGATGAAACTTTAAGTCTCGTTCAGGTAGTGTGTAAATCAAAAATTCGATGGGACTCGCATCCGTCGTCCTCGCGCGGTCTTTCGTCCCGATATCCAGAAGCAGAGTTTGAAAAACTCTAGCGACGGCACGGGTGTCCGACTCACGACAACGAGGAAAGACAGCCGGTCCCCTCTGAACGGTATATTATATGAAACTTTAAGTCTCGTTCAGGTAGTGTGTAAGTCAAAAATTCGATGGGACTCGCATCCGTCGTCCTCGCGCGGTCTTTCGTCCCGATATCCAGAAGCAGAGTTTGAAAAACTCTAGCGACGGCACGGGTGTCCGACTCACGACAACGAGGATAGACAGCCGGTCCCCTCTGAACGGTATATTATATATGCGATGATAGACGACAAACTGGATGAAACTTTAAGTCTCGTTCAGGTAGTGTGTAAATAAAAAATTCGATGGGACTCGCATCCGTCGTCCTCGCGCGGTCTTTCGTCCCGATATCCAGAAGCAGAGTTTGAAAAACTCTAGCGACGGCACGGGTGTCCGACTCACGACAACGAGGAAAGACAGCCGGTCCCCTCTGAACGGTATATTATATGAAACTTTAAGTCTCGTTCAGGTAGTGTGTAAGTCAAAAATTCGATGGGACTCGCATCCGTCGTCCTCGCGCGGTCTTTCGTCCCGATATCCAGAAGCAGAGTTTGAAAAACTCTAGCGACGGCACGGGTGTCCGACTCACGACAACGAGGATAGACAGCCGGTCCCCTCTGAACGGTATATAATATGAAACTTTAAGTCTCGTTCAGGTAGTGTGTAAGTCAAAAATTCGATGGGACTCGCATCCGTCGTCCTCGCGCGGTCTTTCGTCCCGATATCCAGAAGCAGAGTTTGAAAAACTCTAGCGACGGCACGGGTGTCCGACTCACGACAACGAGGATAGACAGCCGGTCCCCTCTGAACGGTATATAATATACATTATGCGACGGTAGACGATCAACTAGACGAAACTTTAGTCTCGTTCAGGTGGTGTAAAAAAAATTCGATGGGATACGCACGCACGGCTGTCGTCGTCCTCGAGCGGTCTTTCGTCCCAATATCCAGAAGCAGAGTTTGAAAAACTCTAGCGACGGCACGGGTGTCCGACTCACGACATCGAGGCTTCGAAGCCGGCGGCGTTCCCCTCTGAACGAACTTCGGCTAGACTAGTTACGAATCGTTGCTACACATCGTCTTCATCGTCGTCGTCGTCGACATCGACATCATCATCATATCATCATCATCATCATCATCATCATCATCGGTCATCGTCGCATAGCGGGCCAACATCCACGCGATGCGTCTTCGTTCTAGGTTACCCGATCCACGAGTATGTTACACGTGGTTTCGTTATTTCGAACGAAACGACATACGAAGAGCACACGCCCTTTGGGTAGGAAGCACGTTTCGAGAACGACGAGAGTTTCGATGAAAGAGACGAGAGAAGTCGACGCAGAAGGTATCCATGGATCTTCGAAGAGAACCTTCGAAGATGTATATCGGTATCCTTTCGCTCTGCGCGACTCGCTACAAGTTCTTTCGCTCTCGTCGACTCGTTCTAGACGCTTCGTTCGATCCCAAAGAGGAGTCTTCGATATGTCCCGTTGCTAGGAGGAGAACAAACGCAACACAGACCACGAAACATAGAAGAGAATAGGCGAGCATGATCACTCCGACACGAGGCACTTTAGAGATTTTCTTATTAGTTTGCATGGACTTTTATATT
>NW_026099374.1:77500-82500 GCF_024542735.1 Bombus huntii
GGATCAACCAGGGATCTTATTCGTATAACAATTCTTATAAATTTCGTTTAAGTTCTCTTCGTGTCGTAGGTGGGACGTAAGCACCGTACGACGAGACTTTTCGTTCTTAAGATAGATATATCTATAAAATATATCTCCTAGCGACGTTCGAGATACACCCATAGTTCAGTAATAATCTTCGAACGCCGCTCGCAGCCACTTTGTAATTCTCAACTCCACCTCCTCTCTTCTCTCTCTCTCTTTCTCATAGTCTTATATAAAATGTTTAGAATCGTACTTCTAAAGGAACATTTCCATAATGCTGTCTTCGTGTAAAAAGACTTATTAGAATATCTTAGCGGTAAAGCACGTATACGCACCTCACGCTGAACGAACAAGCGCGTATCCCAGTGCGTCGCGCTGGACATACCGTAAGAATATTCTTTCAATCGGTAGAACATTTTCGGCAGAAGACATACTACGCAAAGATAGTACGCTCCTACCGCCTCATCGGATACTTCTGCGAAAGCAGAAGTTTTTATAGAAAGCAGACGGTTATACTCTTTTGAATGAATCGATGCTCAGTTAGTACAAGCACACACGCATCTAACAATTTTTGTTAGAATACGTACACACAGGTCACCAGCTTCCCGACTCAGGGGAACCTTGCCACGATATTTGGTCATTACGTCCAGGACAGCGACCCGCGGCGCAGCAGTGTAGAGAAAAAACCAGAACGAGAACGGAGGAACAGTCGAGAAATAGCGTAAAATACACTAAGACTCGAGGAGCGGTGACTGAATTCTCAACCGAGGCCGTAGAATAGCCACGCGCTCAACGCTGTTCCGACCGAACCGTCCGGCTCGACGTCTCTCTTATAGATACGAAAGCGCCAGCCGGAAGGCCGGCGCCGGCCGGGCTAGCGGCCGCGCGCTTACGGTGCAAAACCTCCGTAGCAACGTACCGTTCGGAAGGGACGCTGGAACTTAGTCTCGCGAACGCTCGATCACTACTATACAAAGCCAATATCCAACCATCGAAATACATTACCAGACGTTTTATTAACATAATAGAAATGCATTTTTACCAAAAAATTAATTTTTTTTTTCACCGAAAAATTGCATCAGTAAACATACTCTTTTATCGAATACGGACAAAAAATAAGTTTATAATCAATTACAATACGTTAAAATAAGTAGAAATATGCAAAAAAATATATACCTTGTAACGTTAATTAACGAAAAAATTAGAAAAATATCCCAGTCGTGTCAGTTCGACGAACGCTAATTTTTTGAAAAAATCGATAAAAATGTTTAATCCCGACGTATTTAATAGAGATAGAACGATTCCCGTAAAAAAATTTATACCTTGTAACGCTTTTTAACGAATAAACTCGAAAAAACTTTTTCGCCCTCGGAATTTTTCTAAGTCCCAACGTACCGGCTCGGAATTTTTCTATGTTCCAACGACCGGTCGTGTCGGTCCAAACGTTTTTATATCCGTCTGCCGACGATATAAACGCTTAATCCCGACGTATTTTATCGAGTTATAACGATTTCTTGAAAAATATTCGTACGTTATAACGCTTTTTAACGAATTAATCGAAAAAGAGTGTTCGGTCCGAAAATTTTCTAAGTACGAACGACCGGCCGCATAGGTCCGTTTTTAAAAATCGTTCTCGGACGGAAATAAACCATTAATCCCGACGTATTTCGTCGAGTTACGTCGATTTATGCAAAAAAATTCATACCTTGTAACGCTTTTTAACGAATAAACTCGAAAAAACTTTTTCGCCCTCGGAATTTTTCTAAGTCCCAACGTACCGGCTCGGAATTTTTCTATGTTCCAACGACCGGTCGTGTCGGTCCAAACGTTTTTATATCCGTCTGCCGACGATATAAACGCTTAATCCCGACGTATTTTATCGAGTTATAACGATTTCTTGAAAAATATTCGTACGTTATAACGCTTTTTAACGAATTAATCGAAAAAGAGTGTTCGGTCCGAAAATTTTCTAAGTACGAACGACCGGCCGCATAGGTCCGTTTTTAAAAATCGTTCTCGGACGGAAATAAACCATTAATCCCGACGTATTTCGTCGAGTTACGTCGATTTATGCAAAAAAATTCATACCTTGTAACGCTTTTTAACGAATAAACTCGAAAAAACTTTTTCGCCCTCGGAATTTTTCTAAGTCCCAACGTACCGGCTCGGAATTTTTCTATGTTCCAACGACCGGTCGTGTCGGTCCAAACGTTTTTATATCCGTCTGCCGACGATATAAACGCTTATATCCCGACGTATTTTATCGAGTTATAACGATTTCTTGAAAAATATTCGTACGTTATAACGCTTTTTAACGAATTAATCGAAAAAGAGTGTTCGGTCCGAAAATTTTCTAAGTACGAACGACCGGCCGCATAGGTCCGTTTTTAAAAATCGTTCTCGGACGGAAATAAACCATTAATCCCGACGTATTTCGTCGAGTTACGTCGATTTATGCAAAAAAATTCATACCTTGTAACGCTTTTTAACGAATAAACTCGAAAAAACTTTTTCGCCCTCGGAATTTTTCTAAGTCCCAACGTACCGGCTCGGAATTTTTCTATGTTCCAACGACCGGTCGTGTCGGTCCAAACGTTTTTATATCCGTCTGCCGACGATATAAACGCTTAATCCCGACGTATTTTATCGAGTTATAACGATTTCTTGAAAAATATTCGTACGTTATAACGCTTTTTAACGAATTAATCGAAAAAGAGTGTTCGGTCCGAAAATTTTCTAAGTACGAACGACCGGCCGCATAGGTCCGTTTTTAAAAATCGTTCTCGGACGGAAATAAACCATTAATCCCGACGTATTTCGTCGAGTTACGTCGATTTATGCAAAAAAATTCATACCTTGTAACGCTTTTTAACGAATAAACTCGAAAAAACTTTTTCGCCCTCGGAATTTTTCTAAGTCCCAACGTACCGGCTCGGAATTTTTCTATGTTCCAACGACCGGTCGTGTCGGTCCAAACGTTTTTATATCCGTCTGCCGACGATATAAACGCTTAATCCCGACGTATTTTATCGAGTTATAACGATTTCTTGAAAAATATTCGTACGTTATAACGCTTTTTAACGAATTAATCGAAAAAGAGTGTTCGGTCCGAAAATTTTCCAAGTACGAACGACCGGCCGCATAGGTCCGTTTTTAAAAATCGTTCTCGGACGGAAATAAACCATTAATCCCGACGTATTTCGTCGAGTTACGTCGATTTATGCAAAAAAATTCATACCTTGTAACGCTTTTTAACGAATAAACTCGAAAAAACTTTTTCGCCCTCGGAATTTTTCTAAGTCCCAACGTACCGGCTCGGAATTTTTCTATGTTCCAACGACCGGTCGTGTCGGTCCAAACGTTTTTATATCCGTCTGCCGACGATATAAACGCTTAATCCCGACGTATTTTATCGAGTTATAACGATTTCTTGAAAAATATTCGTACGTTATAACGCTTTTTAACGAATTAATCGAAAAAGAGTGTTCGGTCCGAAAATTTTCCAAGTACGAACGACCGGCCGCATAGGTCCGTTTTTAAAAATCGTTCTCGGACGGAAATAAACCATTAATCCCGACGTATTTCGTCGAGTTACGTCGATTTATGCAAAAAAATTCATACCTTGTAACGCTTTTTAACGAATAAACTCGAAAAAACTTTTTCGCCCTCGGAATTTTTCTAAGTCCCAACGTACCGGCTCGGAATTTTTCTATGTTCCAACGACCGGTCGTGTCGGTCCAAACGTTTTTATATCCGTCTGCCGACGATATAAACGCTTAATCCCGACGTATTTTATCGAGTTATAACGATTTCTTGAAAAATATTCGTACGTTATAACACTTTTTAACGAGTTATTTGGAGGGGATCTTTCGGCCTTTTCGTAGCGGTGCGAAAAAATTCTAAGTTCCAACGTCCCAGTCACGTTGGTCCGGAGGATGAAATTTTTCAAAAAAATAAAGTGAAATCGCTACTTTCGACTAGATTTCGTCGAAACGTAACGATTTCACGCAAAATTTCGATACGTTATAACGCTTTTTAGCGAGTTATTTCGAGTTGAACTTTCGGTACTTTCGTAACGGGGCGAAAAAATTCTAAGTTCCAACGTCCCGGTCACGTTGGTCCGGAGGATGAAATTTTTTAAAAAAATAAAGTGAAATCGCTACTTTCGACTAGATTTCGTCGAAACGTAACGATTTCACGCAAAATTTCGATACGTTATAACGCTTTTTAGCGAGTTATTTCGAGTTGAACTTTCGGTACTTTCGTAACGGGGCGAAAAAATTCTAAGTTCCAACGTCCCGGTCAGGTTGGTCCGGAGGACGAAATTTTTTAAAAAAATAAAGTGAAATCGCTACTTTCGACTAGATTTCGTCGAAACGTAACGATTTCACGCAAAATTTCGATACGTTATAACGCTTTTTAGCGAGTTATTTCGAGTTGAACTTTCGGTACTTTCGTAACGGGGCGAAAAAATTCTAAGTTCCAACGTCCCGGTCACGTTGGTCCGGAGGATGAAATTTTTTAAAAAAATAAAGTGAAATCGCTACTTTCGACTAGATTTCGTCGAAACGTAACGATTTCACGCAAAATTTCGATACGTTATAACGCTTTTTAGCGAGTTATTTCGAGTTGAACTTTCGGTACTTTCGTAACGGGGCGAAAAAATTCTAAGTTCCAACGTCCCGGTCACGTTGGTCCGGAGGATGAAATTTTTTAAAAAAATAAAGTGAAATCGCTACTTTCGACTAGATTTCGTCGAAACGTAACGATTTCACGCAAAATTTCGATACGTTATAACGCTTTTTAGCGAGTTATTTCGAGTTGAACTTTCGGTACTTTCGTAACGGGGCGAAAAAATTCTAAGTTCCAACGTCCCGGTCACGTTGGTCCGGAGGATGAAATTTTTTAAAAAAATAAAGTGAAATCGCTACTTTCGACTAGATTTCGTCGATACGTAACGATTTCACTGATAATTT
>NW_026099374.1:90000-102500 GCF_024542735.1 Bombus huntii
GTCGTACGCGCGTGTATACCTCGTCTCTCTCAAAGTTTTTTTCTCGAGCCTCGCCAAAGGGGATCGTCTTCTTCCTCGTCTACGATCTCTCCGACGACGACGACCGTACGAACAACTTCGTAACGGACTCACATGCGCATCTTCCTCGGGTACAGAAACGCTGCGGAAAACACCTCGAGCTTGTAGTTACAGCAGCACCCGTGTATAGCCGATCTTAGACACACGCTAGTTCGCACACGCGTTACATATATAATATGTAAGATTTCCGACGAACGTGGCTTTTCGGGAGCCAGGCGCGCGGGCAGAGAGATACACGACGACGGGGAAAATTCGTCCCGATACGAGTACGTGTACTCTCCGATCTCCGCGCGACGCTGGGGATCATACCTCCCTAAGTCGTCAGAGCGCTCGAAGAAATCTCGCGTGTGCGTTCCCGGATCTACGGCTGATACTTTCGGGGCTTGTAAAAAAGCACAGAGCGTGTAAAACGCAACGACGACCCATCGATGCGACGGTCCTCGTTGTTGTCAGTCGCTTTCGCGAAGAGACGGAGTGGGCATTCGATCCCTGGGGCTGTACGAGAGTCTTAAGAAAAGACGGTAGATTATGGCAAAGTTTCGCACGCCATCGAGTTTAGGTTTTTTTTTTGGTTCTCTCTTCTCTCCTCTCTCGACCGAGTTCCCATATTTGCTTTCTCTCTCAGTCTCGCCAAATATAATATTCTTTTAAGACGACGTCGGGGGCGCGGACCTTCGTGCGTCGAACACCGGCAAACGTAGCATATATCGCCTGATATGAAAAAAAAATCGGTCACGAGGAGAACACTACGAGTATATACGTTCGATAACCGATACACGAAGCGGTGCATAAGCGGGCGGTCGCCCTCGTAAGGACGACTCACGACGCCGCGAGCACTCACGCAGGTCCGTGACCGGTTCTCTCCGCTCTTATTCGTATCCCTTCGTATACCTTCGTCCGACTCTGAAACGTTCTCTTATAATTTTTAAGAAGAACGACGGCGGGTTGTCAAGGCAAGAAGGGACAGAGAGAGACAGAGGTAGAGTTTCGTAGTCTCCCGTGAACACGATAGATTATATATCGAGCATGCGTACGACTTGCACGGTCTCTGCACGACCGCGACGAACGCCGACGAGCGTCCAACAATCGCTCGTACGTCGCGTATGTTCTCTCCGTCCGCTCTTATTCGTATCCTCGTTCTTGTACCTTCGTCCGACTCTGAAACGTTCTCTTATATAAAGAAGAACGACGGCGGGTTGTTAAGGCAAGAAGGGACAGAGAGAGACAGATACGGAGAGTAACGATACGCAACGCAAGCAGTCTTAGGTTTACGTGAGCAACCCTCAGCCAGGCGTGGTCCAGGAATTGTATCCGTGGACCGCAATGTGCGTTCGAAATGTCGATGTTCATGTGTCCTGCAGTTCACACGTTGACGCGCAATTAGCTGCGTTCTTCATCGACCCACGAGCCAAGTGATCCACCGTTCAGGGTAATCTTTTATAAATTTACAACAGTTCAATACTCAAATGTACTCTTCTCGGTTCTAGCGAAGCCGAGTTCCGTCACGTTCGACCAACGGGAATCGAACGCGCAGAAGTCGCCATAGGATTGACGACACAAAAACGTTCGAAAAAAAAAGAAAACGACGAACGCGCGAAGATACGCGCGTTCGCCGGCCGGGCGTAAAGTACATTATGATATATAACAACCATCGAGATCGAAGCTCCGTTCGTCAGGAAACGACGGGGATATATACACCCGATTCTGAATCCTCTGTACAGCACACGATCTCGCGAACGAGTAAGCACGGTGGCTAGCCCATGTTATATATGTGTTTGATTCTACTCTCTCGTCCAATTATTCAAGAAACAGCGCGCGTGCATCTCTCCATCGTTCGGGTGATAGTAAAGATTCGATGGGATTCGCGCGGCCGTCCGCCTCGAGCGGTCTTTCGTCCCAATATCCAGAAGCAGAGTTTGAAAAACTCTAGCGACGGCACGGGTGTCCGACTCACGACATCGAGGTTTCGAAGCCGGCGATCCCCTCCGAACGGATGGCGACCACGCGACCGACTGAAAGCATGAAAAATCGACGAAAGATAGAACACATCTCCGTTCGGGTGGTGTTTTTTCTTTAAAAAAAAAAAAAAAAACAAAAATTCGATGGGACTCGCAGCCATCGTCCTCGCGCGGTCTTTCGTCCCGATATCCAGAAGCAGAGTTTGAAAAACTCTAGCGACGGCACGGGTGTCCGACTCACGACAACGAGGATAGACAGCCGGTCCCCTCCGAACGGGTTATGCGATGATAAACTCGATGAAACTTTAGTCTCGTTCAGGTAGTGTGTGTCTTGTAAATCAAAAATTCGATGGGACACGCATCCATCGTCCTCGCGCGGTCTTTCGTCCCAACATCCAGAAGCAGAGTTTGAAAAACTCTAGCGACGGCACGGGTGTCCGACTCACGACAACGAGGATAGACAGCCGGTCCCCTCTGAACGGTATATTATATATGAGATGATAGACGACAAACTGGATGAAACTTTAAGTCTCGTTCAGGTAGTGTGTAAATCAAAAATTCGATGGGACTCGCATCCGTCGTCCTCGCGCGGTCTTTCGTCCCGATATCCAGAAGCAGAGTTTGAAAAACTCTAGCGACGGCACGGGTGTCCGACTCACGACAACGAGGAAAGACAGCCGGTCCCCTCTGAACGGTATATTATATGAAACTTTAAGTCTCGTTCAGGTAGTGTGTAAGTCAAAAATTCGATGGGACTCGCATCCGTCGTCCTCGCGCGGTCTTTCGTCCCGATATCCAGAAGCAGAGTTTGAAAAACTCTAGCGACGGCACGGGTGTCCGACTCACGACAACGAGGATAGACAGCCGGTCCCCTCTGAACGGTATATTATATATGCGATGATAGACGACAAACTGGATGAAACTTTAAGTCTCGTTCAGGTAGTGTGTAAATAAAAAATTCGATGGGACTCGCATCCGTCGTCCTCGCGCGGTCTTTCGTCCCGATATCCAGAAGCAGAGTTTGAAAAACTCTAGCGACGGCACGGGTGTCCGACTCACGACAACGAGGAAAGACAGCCGGTCCCCTCTGAACGGTATATTATATGAAACTTTAAGTCTCGTTCAGGTAGTGTGTAAGTCAAAAATTCGATGGGACTCGCATCCGTCGTCCTCGCGCGGTCTTTCGTCCCGATATCCAGAAGCAGAGTTTGAAAAACTCTAGCGACGGCACGGGTGTCCGACTCACGACAACGAGGATAGACAGCCGGTCCCCTCTGAACGGTATATAATATGAAACTTTAAGTCTCGTTCAGGTAGTGTGTAAGTCAAAAATTCGATGGGACTCGCATCCGTCGTCCTCGCGCGGTCTTTCGTCCCGATATCCAGAAGCAGAGTTTGAAAAACTCTAGCGACGGCACGGGTGTCCGACTCACGACAACGAGGATAGACAGCCGGTCCCCTCTGAACGGTATATAATATACATTATGCGACGGTAGACGATCAACTAGACGAAACTTTAGTCTCGTTCAGGTGGTGTAAAAAAAATTCGATGGGATACGCACGCACGGCTGTCGTCGTCCTCGAGCGGTCTTTCGTCCCAATATCCAGAAGCAGAGTTTGAAAAACTCTAGCGACGGCACGGGTGTCCGACTCACGACATCGAGGCTTCGAAGCCGGCGGCGTTCCCCTCTGAACGAACTTCGGCTAGACTAGTTACGAATCGTTGCTACACATCGTCTTCATCGTCGTCGTCGTCGACATCGACATCATCATCATATCATCATCATCATCATCATCATCATCATCGGTCATCGTCGCATAGCGGGCCAACATCCACGCGATGCGTCTTCGTTCTAGGTTACCCGATCCACGAGTATGTTACACGTGGTTTCGTTATTTCGAACGAAACGACATACGAAGAGCACACGCCCTTTGGGTAGGAAGCACGTTTCGAGAACGACGAGAGTTTCGATGAAAGAGACGAGAGAAGTCGACGCAGAAGGTATCCATGGATCTTCGAAGAGAACCTTCGAAGATGTATATCGGTATCCTTTCGCTCTGCGCGACTCGCTACAAGTTCTTTCGCTCTCGTCGACTCGTTCTAGACGCTTCGTTCGATCCCAAAGAGGAGTCTTCGATATGTCCCGTTGCTAGGAGGAGAACAAACGCAACACAGACCACGAAACATAGAAGAGAATAGGCGAGCATGATCACTCCGACACGAGGCACTTTAGAGATTTTCTTATTAGTTTGCATGGACTTTTATATTTCGTTTGTACGGTTTCCACGATGCAAATACGAAATACGAGATCGTGACGGCGGGTCTTTCTGTGTACGGCCTCTCGCAGGCGCCACGACTGCATTTCTCTTTACACCTGGTTTCCATCGTAATTTTTTCGTTTGATATCGAGCCTTAACTTTTGTTGGCTCTTTCGAAGCTAGAGTTCCCTTTTATTAGAATTTCATATATATATATATTATATGTTATATGTTTTATTCGGAGACGGCGGGTCTTTCTGTTTACGACCTCACGCAGGCGCCTCGAATAAGTTTCATTCGCATTTCGTTTTTATACTTGTATATATATATCTCTTCATCCCGATGATCGAGAGAGAGTGCCACCTTCTCTTCGTATAATTCCGTAGCTGGAGGGTCGTCTCCTCCTTAAGAATATTTCTATTCGTGCCAACGGAGGTTGCCAAGCTCCCTGGCGTTTTCGTTTGTTAAAGTATATAGCTTGTTAATACGTCGTATATACTTTCGTCGATACAGGAGGAGTACGGCTCCTTACCGACCATTGTGATATATATTTCATAGTTTTTATATGTGTTCAAGTCAAATTCTTTTGGTATCGTATCGTTAATGATCCTTCCGCAGGTTCACCTACGGAAACCTTGTTACGACTTTTACTTCCTCTAAATGATCAAGTTTGGTCATCTTCCCGGTAACATCGGCAATGCTTATCACATTGGCCGCGCACCAGTCCGAAGACCTCACTAAATCATTCAATCGGTAGTAGCGACGGGCGGTGTGTACAAAGGGCAGGGACGTAATCAACGCGAGCTTATGACTCGCGCTTACTGGGAATTCCTCGTTCATGGGGAATAATTGCAAGCCCCAATCCCTAGCACGAAGGAGGTTCAGCGGGTTACCCGGGCCTTTCGGCCAGGGAAAACACGCTGATTCCTTCAGTGTAGCGCGCGTGCGGCCCAGAACATCTAAGGGCATCACAGACCTGTTATTGCTCAATCTCGTGCGGCTAGAAGCCGCCTGTTCCTCTAAGAAGATTTGTTTGTACGTTGGTAGTAAAAACCCACCGACCGAAGCCGGGGGCCTTCGAGATACCATAAGTTACGTCTATTTAGCAGGCTAGAGTCTCGTTCGTTATCGGAATTAACCAGACAAATCGCTCCACCAACTAAGAACGGCCATGCACCACCACCCACCGAATCAAGAAAGAGCTATCAATCTGTCAATCCTTCCGGTGTCCGGGCCTGGTGAGGTTTCCCGTGTTGAGTCAAATTAAGCCGCAGGCTCCACTCCTGGTGGTGCCCTTCCGTCAATTCCTTTAAGTTTCAGCTTTGCAACCATACTTCCCCCGGAACCCAAAAGCTTTGGTTTCCCGGAAGCTGCCCGCCGAGTCATCGGAGGAACTTCGGCGGATCGCTGGCTGGCATCGTTTATGGTTAGAACTAGGGCGGTATCTGATCGCCTTCGAACCTCTAACTTTCGTTCTTGATTAATGAAAACATTTTTGGCAAATGCTTTCGCTTCTGTCCGTCTTGCGACGATCCAAGAATTTCACCTCTAACGTCGCAATACGAATGCCCCCATCTGTCCCTATTAATCATTACCTCGGGGCTCCGAAAACCAACAAAATAGAACCGAGGTCCTATTCCATTATTCCATGCACACAGTATTCAGGCGAAGGTAGCCTGCTTTAAGCACTCTAATTTGTTCAAAGTAAACGTATCGGCCCACCTCGACACTCAGTGAAGAGCACCGCGATGGGATATTAGTTGGACCGCCCGCGAGGAGCTAAGCCCACCGATAGGACGTACCACATAATGCCAGTTAAACACCGCGAGCGGTGAACCGACACTGTGACACACAGATTCAACTACGAGCTTTTTAACCGCAACAACTTTAATATACGCTATTGGAGCTGGAATTACCGCGGCTGCTGGCACCAGACTTGCCCTCCAATTGGTCCTCGTTAAAGGATTTAAAGTGTACTCATTCCGATTACGGGGCCTCGGATGAGTCCCGTATCGTTATTTTTCGTCACTACCTCCCCGTGCCGGGAGTGGGTAATTTGCGCGCCTGCTGCCTTCCTTGGATGTGGTAGCTGTTTCTCAGGCTCCCTCTCCGGAATCGAACCCTGATTCCCCGTTACCCGTTACAACCATGGTAGGCGCAGAACCTACCATCGACAGTTGATAAGGCAGACATTTGAAAGATGCGTCGCCGGTGCTAGATGACCATGCGATCAGCACAAAGTTATTCAGAGTCACCAAAACAAACGATGGACGGACAGACGAGCCATCCGCCACCGATTGGTTTTGATCTAATAAAAGCATTCCTACCATCTCTGGTCGGAATCTGTTTGCATGTATTAGCTCTAGAATTACCACAGTTATCCAAGTAAATGTAGGTATGATCTAAGAAACCATAACTGATTTAATGAGCCATTCGCGGTTTCACCTTAATGCGGCATGTACTGAGACATGCATGGCTTAATCTTTGAGACAAGCATATGACTACTGGCAGGATCAACCAGGGATCTTATTCGTATAACAATTCTTATAAATTTCGTTTAAGTTCTCTTCGTGTCGTAGGTGGGACGTAAGCACCGTACGACGAGACTTTTCGTTCTTAAGATAGATATATCTATAAAATATATCTCCTAGCGACGTTCGAGATACACCCATAGTTCAGTAATAATCTTCGAACGCCGCTCGCAGCCACTTTGTAATTCTCAACTCCACCTCCTCTCTTCTCTCTCTCTTTCTCATAGTCTTATATAAAATGTTTAGAATCGTACTTCTAAAGGAACATTTCCATAATGCTGTCTTCGTGTAAAAAGACTTATTAGAATATCTTAGCGGTAAAGCACGTATACGCACCTCACGCTGAACGAACAAGCGCGTATCCCAGTGCGTCGCGCTGGACATACCGTAAGAATATTCTTTCAATCGGTAGAACATTTTCGGCAGAAGACATACTACGCAAAGATAGTACGCTCCTACCGCCTCATCGGATACTTCTGCGAAAGCAGAAGTTTTTATAGAAAGCAGACGGTTATACTCTTTTGAATGAATCGATGCTCAGTTAGTACAAGCACACACGCATCTAACAATTTTTGTTAGAATACGTACACACAGGTCACCAGCTTCCCGACTCAGGGGAACCTTGCCACGATATTTGGTCATTACGTCCAGGACAGCGACCCGCGGCGCAGCAGTGTAGAGAAAAAACCAGAACGAGAACGGAGGAACAGTCGAGAAATAGCGTAAAATACACTAAGACTCGAGGAGCGGTGACTGAATTCTCAACCGAGGCCGTAGAATAGCCACGCGCTCAACGCTGTTCCGACCGAACCGTCCGGCTCGACGTCTCTCTTATAGATACGAAAGCGCCAGCCGGAAGGCCGGCGCCGGCCGGGCTAGCGGCCGCGCGCTTACGGTGCAAAACCTCCGTAGCAACGTACCGTTCGGAAGGGACGCTGGAACTTAGTCTCGCGAACGCTCGATCACTACTATACAAAGCCAATATCCAACCATCGAAATACATTACCAGACGTTTTATTAACATAATAGAAATGCATTTTTACCAAAAAATTAATTTTTTTTTTCACCGAAAAATTGCATCAGTAAACATACTCTTTTATCGAATACGGACAAAAAATAAGTTTATAATCAATTACAATACGTTAAAATAAGTAGAAATATGCAAAAAAATATATACCTTGTAACGTTAATTAACGAAAAAATTAGAAAAATATCCCAGTCGTGTCAGTTCGACGAACGCTAATTTTTTGAAAAAATCGATAAAAATGTTTAATCCCGACGTATTTAATAGAGATAGAACGATTCCCGTAAAAAAATTTATACCTTGTAACGCTTTTTAACGAATAAACTCGAAAAAACTTTTTCGCCCTCGGAATTTTTCTAAGTCCCAACGTACCGGCTCGGAATTTTTCTATGTTCCAACGACCGGTCGTGTCGGTCCAAACGTTTTTATATCCGTCTGCCGACGATATAAACGCTTAATCCCGACGTATTTTATCGAGTTATAACGATTTCTTGAAAAATATTCGTACGTTATAACGCTTTTTAACGAATTAATCGAAAAAGAGTGTTCGGTCCGAAAATTTTCTAAGTACGAACGACCGGCCGCATAGGTCCGTTTTTAAAAATCGTTCTCGGACGGAAATAAACCATTAATCCCGACGTATTTCGTCGAGTTACGTCGATTTATGCAAAAAAATTCATACCTTGTAACGCTTTTTAACGAATAAACTCGAAAAAACTTTTTCGCCCTCGGAATTTTTCTAAGTCCCAACGTACCGGCTCGGAATTTTTCTATGTTCCAACGACCGGTCGTGTCGGTCCAAACGTTTTTATATCCGTCTGCCGACGATATAAACGCTTAATCCCGACGTATTTTATCGAGTTATAACGATTTCTTGAAAAATATTCGTACGTTATAACGCTTTTTAACGAATTAATCGAAAAAGAGTGTTCGGTCCGAAAATTTTCTAAGTACGAACGACCGGCCGCATAGGTCCGTTTTTAAAAATCGTTCTCGGACGGAAATAAACCATTAATCCCGACGTATTTCGTCGAGTTACGTCGATTTATGCAAAAAAATTCATACCTTGTAACGCTTTTTAACGAATAAACTCGAAAAAACTTTTTCGCCCTCGGAATTTTTCTAAGTCCCAACGTACCGGCTCGGAATTTTTCTATGTTCCAACGACCGGTCGTGTCGGTCCAAACGTTTTTATATCCGTCTGCCGACGATATAAACGCTTAATCCCGACGTATTTTATCGAGTTATAACGATTTCTTGAAAAATATTCGTACGTTATAACGCTTTTTAACGAATTAATCGAAAAAGAGTGTTCGGTCCGAAAATTTTCTAAGTACGAACGACCGGCCGCATAGGTCCGTTTTTAAAAATCGTTCTCGGACGGAAATAAACCATTAATCCCGACGTATTTCGTCGAGTTACGTCGATTTATGCAAAAAAATTCATACCTTGTAACGCTTTTTAACGAATAAACTCGAAAAAACTTTTTCGCCCTCGGAATTTTTCTAAGTCCCAACGTACCGGCTCGGAATTTTTCTATGTTCCAACGACCGGTCGTGTCGGTCCAAACGTTTTTATATCCGTCTGCCGACGATATAAACGCTTAATCCCGACGTATTTTATCGAGTTATAACGATTTCTTGAAAAATATTCGTACGTTATAACGCTTTTTAACGAATTAATCGAAAAAGAGTGTTCGGTCCGAAAATTTTCTAAGTACGAACGACCGGCCGCATAGGTCCGTTTTTAAAAATCGTTCTCGGACGGAAATAAACCATTAATCCCGACGTATTTCGTCGAGTTACGTCGATTTATGCAAAAAAATTCATACCTTGTAACGCTTTTTAACGAATAAACTCGAAAAAACTTTTTCGCCCTCGGAATTTTTCTAAGTCCCAACGTACCGGCTCGGAATTTTTCTATGTTCCAACGACCGGTCGTGTCGGTCCAAACGTTTTTATATCCGTCTGCCGACGATATAAACGCTTAATCCCGACGTATTTTATCGAGTTATAACGATTTCTTGAAAAATATTCGTACGTTATAACGCTTTTTAACGAATTAATCGAAAAAGAGTGTTCGGTCCGAAAATTTTCTAAGTACGAACGACCGGCCGCATAGGTCCGTTTTTAAAAATCGTTCTCGGACGGAAATAAACCATTAATCCCGACGTATTTCGTCGAGTTACGTCGATTTATGCAAAAAAATTCATACCTTGTAACGCTTTTTAACGAATAAACTCGAAAAAACTTTTTCGCCCTCGGAATTTTTCTAAGTCCCAACGTACCGGCTCGGAATTTTTCTATGTTCCAACGACCGGTCGTGTCGGTCCAAACGTTTTTATATCCGTCTGCCGACGATATAAACGCTTAATCCCGACGTATTTTATCGAGTTATAACGATTTCTTGAAAAATATTCGTACGTTATAACGCTTTTTAACGAATTAATCGAAAAAGAGTGTTCGGTCCGAAAATTTTCCAAGTACGAACGACCGGCCGCATAGGTCCGTTTTTAAAAATCGTTCTCGGACGGAAATAAACCATTAATCCCGACGTATTTCGTCGAGTTACGTCGATTTATGCAAAAAAATTCATACCTTGTAACGCTTTTTAACGAATAAACTCGAAAAAACTTTTTCGCCCTCGGAATTTTTCTAAGTCCCAACGTACCGGCTCGGAATTTTTCTATGTTCCAACGACCGGTCGTGTCGGTCCAAACGTTTTTATATCCGTCTGCCGACGATATAAACGCTTAATCCCGACGTATTTTATCGAGTTATAACGATTTCTTGAAAAATATTCGTACGTTATAACACTTTTTAACGAGTTATTTGGAGGGGATCTTTCGGCCTTTTCGTAGCGGTGCGAAAAAATTCTAAGTTCCAACGTCCCAGTCACGTTGGTCCGGAGGATGAAATTTTTCAAAAAAATAAAGTGAAATCGCTACTTTCGACTAGATTTCGTCGAAACGTAACGATTTCACGCAAAATTTCGATACGTTATAACGCTTTTTAGCGAGTTATTTCGAGTTGAACTTTCGGTACTTTCGTAACGGGGCGAAAAAATTCTAAGTTCCAACGTCCCGGTCACGTTGGTCCGGAGGATGAAATTTTTTAAAAAAATAAAGTGAAATCGCTACTTTCGACTAGATTTCGTCGAAACGTAACGATTTCACGCAAAATTTCGATACGTTATAACGCTTTTTAGCGAGTTATTTCGAGTTGAACTTTCGGTACTTTCGTAACGGGGCGAAAAAATTCTAAGTTCCAACGTCCCGGTCAGGTTGGTCCGGAGGACGAAATTTTTTAAAAAAATAAAGTGAAATCGCTACTTTCGACTAGATTTCGTCGAAACGTAACGATTTCACGCAAAATTTCGATACGTTATAACGCTTTTTAGCGAGTTATTTCGAGTTGAACTTTCGGTACTTTCGTAACGGGGCGAAAAAATTCTAAGTTCCAACGTCCCGGTCACGTTGGTCCGGAGGATGAAATTTTTTAAAAAAATAAAGTGAAATCGCTACTTTCGACTAGATTTCGTCGAAACGTAACGATTTCACGCAAAATTTCGATACGTTATAACGCTTTTTAGCGAGTTATTTCGAGTTGAACTTTCGGTACTTTCGTAACGGGGCGAAAAAATTCTAAGTTCCAACGTCCCGGTCACGTTGGTCCGGAGGATGAAATTTTTTAAAAAAATAAAGTGAAATCGCTACTTTCGACTAGATTTCGTCGAAACGTAACGATTTCACGCAAAATTTCGATACGTTATAACGCTTTTTAGCGAGTTATTTCGAGTTGAACTTTCGGTACTTTCGTAACGGGGCGAAAAAATTCTAAGTTCCAACGTCCCGGTCACGTTGGTCCGGAGGATGAAATTTTTTAAAAAAATAAAGTGAAATCGCTACTTTCGACTAGATTTCGTCGATACGTAACGATTTCACTGATAATTTCGATGCGTTATAACGCTTTTTCTCGAGTTATTTCGACTCGAACGTTCGAACAGTGGCGAATATTTCAAAGTCCCTGCGACGCAACGATACGCTCTTACGCGTTGCTCGCTCGCTCCGCTCGCTCGAAAAAAAAATAGCCCAACCCAAAACCAATCCCTTTCGCGTTCGTTCTTCGATTTCATCGAAATCTTCGTTCGAACGCTCGGGATCGGTTTTGGGTTGGGCTATATTCGTCCGAGCGAGCGCAGCGAGCGAGCATTTGTCGCGATTATTTTCCTCGTTTTCGTCTCTCTCGTGAAACGGGAAAAAAACGTGGAAAACGGGAAAAAACGGGAAAAAACGGGAAAAAACGCGAAGAAACGGGAAAAAACGCGAAAAAACGTTTAAAAATATTTGAAAAAGCGCGCGCGCGCGCGCGCAAGACGAGCTGCGCAGAACGGCGTACCTTAAGAGAGTGTTACCTACTCCGGCGCATACCCGCTGATTCGGAGGTGCGCGCGCAGCGGTAGCACGAGCGGCTAAGTCCAGCGGCGTATTGCTTTTTACTGGCACGCGACAAAGTTGCAGCGGCGTATCGCTTTCTATTCGTGCGTCTCGTTGTTTGATTTAAAGGAAAAAAAAAATCGCTACGCACGACCATCGGCCGTACGTAGCGAAATTATTTTTTTTAACCGCAGGAGACAAAGTCCCAGCGGCGT
>NW_026099374.1:110000-122500 GCF_024542735.1 Bombus huntii
CTGCGTTCTTCATCGACCCACGAGCCAAGTGATCCACCGTTCAGGGTAATCTTTTATAAATTTACAACAGTTCAATACTCAAATGTACTCTTCTCGGTTCTAGCGAAGCCGAGTTCCGTCACGTTCGACCAACGGGAATCGAACGCGCAGAAGTCGCCATAGGATTGACGACACAAAAACGTTCGAAAAAAAAAGAAAACGACGAACGCGCGAAGATACGCGCGTTCGCCGGCCGGGCGTAAAGTACATTATGATATATAACAACCATCGAGATCGAAGCTCCGTTCGTCAGGAAACGACGGGGATATATACACCCGATTCTGAATCCTCTGTACAGCACACGATCTCGCGAACGAGTAAGCACGGTGGCTAGCCCATGTTATATATGTGTTTGATTCTACTCTCTCGTCCAATTATTCAAGAAACAGCGCGCGTGCATCTCTCCATCGTTCGGGTGATAGTAAAGATTCGATGGGATTCGCGCGGCCGTCCGCCTCGAGCGGTCTTTCGTCCCAATATCCAGAAGCAGAGTTTGAAAAACTCTAGCGACGGCACGGGTGTCCGACTCACGACATCGAGGTTTCGAAGCCGGCGATCCCCTCCGAACGGATGGCGACCACGCGACCGACTGAAAGCATGAAAAATCGACGAAAGATAGAACACATCTCCGTTCGGGTGGTGTTTTTTCTTTAAAAAAAAAAAAAAAAACAAAAATTCGATGGGACTCGCAGCCATCGTCCTCGCGCGGTCTTTCGTCCCGATATCCAGAAGCAGAGTTTGAAAAACTCTAGCGACGGCACGGGTGTCCGACTCACGACAACGAGGATAGACAGCCGGTCCCCTCCGAACGGGTTATGCGATGATAAACTCGATGAAACTTTAGTCTCGTTCAGGTAGTGTGTGTCTTGTAAATCAAAAATTCGATGGGACACGCATCCATCGTCCTCGCGCGGTCTTTCGTCCCAACATCCAGAAGCAGAGTTTGAAAAACTCTAGCGACGGCACGGGTGTCCGACTCACGACAACGAGGATAGACAGCCGGTCCCCTCTGAACGGTATATTATATATGAGATGATAGACGACAAACTGGATGAAACTTTAAGTCTCGTTCAGGTAGTGTGTAAATCAAAAATTCGATGGGACTCGCATCCGTCGTCCTCGCGCGGTCTTTCGTCCCGATATCCAGAAGCAGAGTTTGAAAAACTCTAGCGACGGCACGGGTGTCCGACTCACGACAACGAGGAAAGACAGCCGGTCCCCTCTGAACGGTATATTATATGAAACTTTAAGTCTCGTTCAGGTAGTGTGTAAGTCAAAAATTCGATGGGACTCGCATCCGTCGTCCTCGCGCGGTCTTTCGTCCCGATATCCAGAAGCAGAGTTTGAAAAACTCTAGCGACGGCACGGGTGTCCGACTCACGACAACGAGGATAGACAGCCGGTCCCCTCTGAACGGTATATTATATATGCGATGATAGACGACAAACTGGATGAAACTTTAAGTCTCGTTCAGGTAGTGTGTAAATAAAAAATTCGATGGGACTCGCATCCGTCGTCCTCGCGCGGTCTTTCGTCCCGATATCCAGAAGCAGAGTTTGAAAAACTCTAGCGACGGCACGGGTGTCCGACTCACGACAACGAGGAAAGACAGCCGGTCCCCTCTGAACGGTATATTATATGAAACTTTAAGTCTCGTTCAGGTAGTGTGTAAGTCAAAAATTCGATGGGACTCGCATCCGTCGTCCTCGCGCGGTCTTTCGTCCCGATATCCAGAAGCAGAGTTTGAAAAACTCTAGCGACGGCACGGGTGTCCGACTCACGACAACGAGGATAGACAGCCGGTCCCCTCTGAACGGTATATAATATGAAACTTTAAGTCTCGTTCAGGTAGTGTGTAAGTCAAAAATTCGATGGGACTCGCATCCGTCGTCCTCGCGCGGTCTTTCGTCCCGATATCCAGAAGCAGAGTTTGAAAAACTCTAGCGACGGCACGGGTGTCCGACTCACGACAACGAGGATAGACAGCCGGTCCCCTCTGAACGGTATATAATATACATTATGCGACGGTAGACGATCAACTAGACGAAACTTTAGTCTCGTTCAGGTGGTGTAAAAAAAATTCGATGGGATACGCACGCACGGCTGTCGTCGTCCTCGAGCGGTCTTTCGTCCCAATATCCAGAAGCAGAGTTTGAAAAACTCTAGCGACGGCACGGGTGTCCGACTCACGACATCGAGGCTTCGAAGCCGGCGGCGTTCCCCTCTGAACGAACTTCGGCTAGACTAGTTACGAATCGTTGCTACACATCGTCTTCATCGTCGTCGTCGTCGACATCGACATCATCATCATATCATCATCATCATCATCATCATCATCATCGGTCATCGTCGCATAGCGGGCCAACATCCACGCGATGCGTCTTCGTTCTAGGTTACCCGATCCACGAGTATGTTACACGTGGTTTCGTTATTTCGAACGAAACGACATACGAAGAGCACACGCCCTTTGGGTAGGAAGCACGTTTCGAGAACGACGAGAGTTTCGATGAAAGAGACGAGAGAAGTCGACGCAGAAGGTATCCATGGATCTTCGAAGAGAACCTTCGAAGATGTATATCGGTATCCTTTCGCTCTGCGCGACTCGCTACAAGTTCTTTCGCTCTCGTCGACTCGTTCTAGACGCTTCGTTCGATCCCAAAGAGGAGTCTTCGATATGTCCCGTTGCTAGGAGGAGAACAAACGCAACACAGACCACGAAACATAGAAGAGAATAGGCGAGCATGATCACTCCGACACGAGGCACTTTAGAGATTTTCTTATTAGTTTGCATGGACTTTTATATTTCGTTTGTACGGTTTCCACGATGCAAATACGAAATACGAGATCGTGACGGCGGGTCTTTCTGTGTACGGCCTCTCGCAGGCGCCACGACTGCATTTCTCTTTACACCTGGTTTCCATCGTAATTTTTTCGTTTGATATCGAGCCTTAACTTTTGTTGGCTCTTTCGAAGCTAGAGTTCCCTTTTATTAGAATTTCATATATATATATATTATATGTTATATGTTTTATTCGGAGACGGCGGGTCTTTCTGTTTACGACCTCACGCAGGCGCCTCGAATAAGTTTCATTCGCATTTCGTTTTTATACTTGTATATATATATCTCTTCATCCCGATGATCGAGAGAGAGTGCCACCTTCTCTTCGTATAATTCCGTAGCTGGAGGGTCGTCTCCTCCTTAAGAATATTTCTATTCGTGCCAACGGAGGTTGCCAAGCTCCCTGGCGTTTTCGTTTGTTAAAGTATATAGCTTGTTAATACGTCGTATATACTTTCGTCGATACAGGAGGAGTACGGCTCCTTACCGACCATTGTGATATATATTTCATAGTTTTTATATGTGTTCAAGTCAAATTCTTTT
This sequence comes from Bombus huntii, assembly GCF_024542735.1. Taxonomy (NCBI): domain Eukaryota; kingdom Metazoa; phylum Arthropoda; class Insecta; order Hymenoptera; family Apidae; genus Bombus; species Bombus huntii. The sequence goes on from NW_026099374.1 coordinate 113,422, forward strand.
GGTATCGTATCGTTAATGATCCTTCCGCAGGTTCACCTACGGAAACCTTGTTACGACTTTTACTTCCTCTAAATGATCAAGTTTGGTCATCTTCCCGGTAACATCGGCAATGCTTATCACATTGGCCGCGCACCAGTCCGAAGACCTCACTAAATCATTCAATCGGTAGTAGCGACGGGCGGTGTGTACAAAGGGCAGGGACGTAATCAACGCGAGCTTATGACTCGCGCTTACTGGGAATTCCTCGTTCATGGGGAATAATTGCAAGCCCCAATCCCTAGCACGAAGGAGGTTCAGCGGGTTACCCGGGCCTTTCGGCCAGGGAAAACACGCTGATTCCTTCAGTGTAGCGCGCGTGCGGCCCAGAACATCTAAGGGCATCACAGACCTGTTATTGCTCAATCTCGTGCGGCTAGAAGCCGCCTGTTCCTCTAAGAAGATTTGTTTGTACGTTGGTAGTAAAAACCCACCGACCGAAGCCGGGGGCCTTCGAGATACCATAAGTTACGTCTATTTAGCAGGCTAGAGTCTCGTTCGTTATCGGAATTAACCAGACAAATCGCTCCACCAACTAAGAACGGCCATGCACCACCACCCACCGAATCAAGAAAGAGCTATCAATCTGTCAATCCTTCCGGTGTCCGGGCCTGGTGAGGTTTCCCGTGTTGAGTCAAATTAAGCCGCAGGCTCCACTCCTGGTGGTGCCCTTCCGTCAATTCCTTTAAGTTTCAGCTTTGCAACCATACTTCCCCCGGAACCCAAAAGCTTTGGTTTCCCGGAAGCTGCCCGCCGAGTCATCGGAGGAACTTCGGCGGATCGCTGGCTGGCATCGTTTATGGTTAGAACTAGGGCGGTATCTGATCGCCTTCGAACCTCTAACTTTCGTTCTTGATTAATGAAAACATTTTTGGCAAATGCTTTCGCTTCTGTCCGTCTTGCGACGATCCAAGAATTTCACCTCTAACGTCGCAATACGAATGCCCCCATCTGTCCCTATTAATCATTACCTCGGGGCTCCGAAAACCAACAAAATAGAACCGAGGTCCTATTCCATTATTCCATGCACACAGTATTCAGGCGAAGGTAGCCTGCTTTAAGCACTCTAATTTGTTCAAAGTAAACGTATCGGCCCACCTCGACACTCAGTGAAGAGCACCGCGATGGGATATTAGTTGGACCGCCCGCGAGGAGCTAAGCCCACCGATAGGACGTACCACATAATGCCAGTTAAACACCGCGAGCGGTGAACCGACACTGTGACACACAGATTCAACTACGAGCTTTTTAACCGCAACAACTTTAATATACGCTATTGGAGCTGGAATTACCGCGGCTGCTGGCACCAGACTTGCCCTCCAATTGGTCCTCGTTAAAGGATTTAAAGTGTACTCATTCCGATTACGGGGCCTCGGATGAGTCCCGTATCGTTATTTTTCGTCACTACCTCCCCGTGCCGGGAGTGGGTAATTTGCGCGCCTGCTGCCTTCCTTGGATGTGGTAGCTGTTTCTCAGGCTCCCTCTCCGGAATCGAACCCTGATTCCCCGTTACCCGTTACAACCATGGTAGGCGCAGAACCTACCATCGACAGTTGATAAGGCAGACATTTGAAAGATGCGTCGCCGGTGCTAGATGACCATGCGATCAGCACAAAGTTATTCAGAGTCACCAAAACAAACGATGGACGGACAGACGAGCCATCCGCCACCGATTGGTTTTGATCTAATAAAAGCATTCCTACCATCTCTGGTCGGAATCTGTTTGCATGTATTAGCTCTAGAATTACCACAGTTATCCAAGTAAATGTAGGTATGATCTAAGAAACCATAACTGATTTAATGAGCCATTCGCGGTTTCACCTTAATGCGGCATGTACTGAGACATGCATGGCTTAATCTTTGAGACAAGCATATGACTACTGGCAGGATCAACCAGGGATCTTATTCGTATAACAATTCTTATAAATTTCGTTTAAGTTCTCTTCGTGTCGTAGGTGGGACGTAAGCACCGTACGACGAGACTTTTCGTTCTTAAGATAGATATATCTATAAAATATATCTCCTAGCGACGTTCGAGATACACCCATAGTTCAGTAATAATCTTCGAACGCCGCTCGCAGCCACTTTGTAATTCTCAACTCCACCTCCTCTCTTCTCTCTCTCTCTTTCTCATAGTCTTATATAAAATGTTTAGAATCGTACTTCTAAAGGAACATTTCCATAATGCTGTCTTCGTGTAAAAAGACTTATTAGAATATCTTAGCGGTAAAGCACGTATACGCACCTCACGCTGAACGAACAAGCGCGTATCCCAGTGCGTCGCGCTGGACATACCGTAAGAATATTCTTTCAATCGGTAGAACATTTTCGGCAGAAGACATACTACGCAAAGATAGTACGCTCCTACCGCCTCATCGGATACTTCTGCGAAAGCAGAAGTTTTTATAGAAAGCAGACGGTTATACTCTTTTGAATGAATCGATGCTCAGTTAGTACAAGCACACACGCATCTAACAATTTTTGTTAGAATACGTACACACAGGTCACCAGCTTCCCGACTCAGGGGAACCTTGCCACGATATTTGGTCATTACGTCCAGGACAGCGACCCGCGGCGCAGCAGTGTAGAGAAAAAACCAGAACGAGAACGGAGGAACAGTCGAGAAATAGCGTAAAATACACTAAGACTCGAGGAGCGGTGACTGAATTCTCAACCGAGGCCGTAGAATAGCCACGCGCTCAACGCTGTTCCGACCGAACCGTCCGGCTCGACGTCTCTCTTATAGATACGAAAGCGCCAGCCGGAAGGCCGGCGCCGGCCGGGCTAGCGGCCGCGCGCTTACGGTGCAAAACCTCCGTAGCAACGTACCGTTCGGAAGGGACGCTGGAACTTAGTCTCGCGAACGCTCGATCACTACTATACAAAGCCAATATCCAACCATCGAAATACATTACCAGACGTTTTATTAACATAATAGAAATGCATTTTTACCAAAAAATTAATTTTTTTTTTCACCGAAAAATTGCATCAGTAAACATACTCTTTTATCGAATACGGACAAAAAATAAGTTTATAATCAATTACAATACGTTAAAATAAGTAGAAATATGCAAAAAAATATATACCTTGTAACGTTAATTAACGAAAAAATTAGAAAAATATCCCAGTCGTGTCAGTTCGACGAACGCTAATTTTTTGAAAAAATCGATAAAAATGTTTAATCCCGACGTATTTAATAGAGATAGAACGATTCCCGTAAAAAAATTTATACCTTGTAACGCTTTTTAACGAATAAACTCGAAAAAACTTTTTCGCCCTCGGAATTTTTCTAAGTCCCAACGTACCGGCTCGGAATTTTTCTATGTTCCAACGACCGGTCGTGTCGGTCCAAACGTTTTTATATCCGTCTGCCGACGATATAAACGCTTAATCCCGACGTATTTTATCGAGTTATAACGATTTCTTGAAAAATATTCGTACGTTATAACGCTTTTTAACGAATTAATCGAAAAAGAGTGTTCGGTCCGAAAATTTTCTAAGTACGAACGACCGGCCGCATAGGTCCGTTTTTAAAAATCGTTCTCGGACGGAAATAAACCATTAATCCCGACGTATTTCGTCGAGTTACGTCGATTTATGCAAAAAAATTCATACCTTGTAACGCTTTTTAACGAATAAACTCGAAAAAACTTTTTCGCCCTCGGAATTTTTCTAAGTCCCAACGTACCGGCTCGGAATTTTTCTATGTTCCAACGACCGGTCGTGTCGGTCCAAACGTTTTTATATCCGTCTGCCGACGATATAAACGCTTAATCCCGACGTATTTTATCGAGTTATAACGATTTCTTGAAAAATATTCGTACGTTATAACGCTTTTTAACGAATTAATCGAAAAAGAGTGTGTCGGTCCGAAAATTTTCTAAGTACGAACGACCGGCCGCATAGGTCCGTTTTTAAAAATCGTTCTCGGACGGAAATAAACCATTAATCCCGACGTATTTCGTCGAGTTACGTCGATTTATGCAAAAAAATTCATACCTTGTAACGCTTTTTAACGAATAAACTCGAAAAAACTTTTTCGCCCTCGGAATTTTTCTAAGTCCCAACGTACCGGCTCGGAATTTTTCTATGTTCCAACGACCGGTCGTGTCGGTCCAAACGTTTTTATATCCGTCTGCCGACGATATAAACGCTTAATCCCGACGTATTTTATCGAGTTATAACGATTTCTTGAAAAATATTCGTACGTTATAACGCTTTTTAACGAATTAATCGAAAAAGAGTGTTCGGTCCGAAAATTTTCTAAGTACGAACGACCGGCCGCATAGGTCCGTTTTTAAAAATCGTTCTCGGACGGAAATAAACCATTAATCCCGACGTATTTCGTCGAGTTACGTCGATTTATGCAAAAAAATTCATACCTTGTAACGCTTTTTAACGAATAAACTCGAAAAAACTTTTTCGCCCTCGGAATTTTTCTAAGTCCCAACGTACCGGCTCGGAATTTTTCTATGTTCCAACGACCGGTCGTGTCGGTCCAAACGTTTTTATATCCGTCTGCCGACGATATAAACGCTTAATCCCGACGTATTTTATCGAGTTATAACGATTTCTTGAAAAATATTCGTACGTTATAACGCTTTTTAACGAATTAATCGAAAAAGAGTGTTCGGTCCGAAAATTTTCTAAGTACGAACGACCGGCCGCATAGGTCCGTTTTTAAAAATCGTTCTCGGACGGAAATAAACCATTAATCCCGACGTATTTCGTCGAGTTACGTCGATTTATGCAAAAAAATTCATACCTTGTAACGCTTTTTAACGAATAAACTCGAAAAAACTTTTTCGCCCTCGGAATTTTTCTAAGTCCCAACGTACCGGCTCCGGAATTTTTCTATGTTCCAACGACCGGTCGTGTCGGTCCAAACGTTTTTATATCCGTCTGCCGACGATATAAACGCTTAATCCCGACGTATTTTATCGAGTTATAACGATTTCTTGAAAAATATTCGTACGTTATAACGCTTTTTAACGAATTAATCGAAAAAGAGTGTTCGGTCCGAAAATTTTCTAAGTACGAACGACCGGCCGCATAGGTCCGTTTTTAAAAATCGTTCTCGGACGGAAATAAACCATTAATCCCGACGTATTTCGTCGAGTTACGTCGATTTATGCAAAAAAATTCATACCTTGTAACGCTTTTTAACGAATAAACTCGAAAAAACTTTTTCGCCCTCGGAATTTTTCTAAGTCCCAACGTACCGGCTCGGAATTTTTCTATGTTCCAACGACCGGTCGTGTCGGTCCAAACGTTTTTATATCCGTCTGCCGACGATATAAACGCTTAATCCCGACGTATTTTATCGAGTTATAACGATTTCTTGAAAAATATTCGTACGTTATAACGCTTTTTAACGAATTAATCGAAAAAGAGTGTTCGGTCCGAAAATTTTCTAAGTACGAACGACCGGCCGCATAGGTCCGTTTTTAAAAATCGTTCTCGGACGGAAATAAACCATTAATCCCGACGTATTTCGTCGAGTTACGTCGATTTATGCAAAAAAATTCATACCTTGTAACGCTTTTTAACGAATAAACTCGAAAAAACTTTTTCGCCTCGGAATTTTTCTAAGTCCCAACGTACCGGCTCGGAATTTTTCTATGTTCCAACGACCGGTCGTGTCGGTCCAAACGTTTTTATATCCGTCTGCCGACGATATAAACGCTTAATCCCGACGTATTTTATCGAGTTATAACGATTTCTTGAAAAATATTCGTACGTTATAACGCTTTTTAACGAATTAATCGAAAAAGAGTGTTCGGTCCGAAAATTTTCTAAGTACGAACGACCGGCCGCATAGGTCCGTTTTTAAAAATCGTTCTCGGACGGAAATAAACCATTAATCCCGACGTATTTCGTCGAGTTACGTCGATTTATGCAAAAAAATTCATACCTTGTAACGCTTTTTAACGAATAAACTCGAAAAAACTTTTTCGCCCTCGGAATTTTTCTAAGTCCCAACGTACCGGCTCGGAATTTTTCTATGTTCCAACGACCGGTCGTGTCGGTCCAAACGTTTTTATATCCGTCTGCCGACGATATAAACGCTTAATCCCGACGTATTTTATCGAGTTATAACGATTTCTTGAAAAATATTCGTACGTTATAACGCTTTTTAACGAATTAATCGAAAAAGAGTGTTCGGTCCGAAAATTTTCTAAGTACGAACGACCGGCCGCATAGGTCCGTTTTTAAAAATCGTTCTCGGACGGAAATAAACCTTAATCCCGACGTATTTCGTCGAGTTACGTCGATTTATGCAAAAAAATTCATACCTTGTAACGCTTTTTAACGAATAAACTCGAAAAAACTTTTTCGCCCTCGGAATTTTTCTAAGTCCCAACGTACCGGCTCGGAATTTTTCTATGTTCCAACGACCGGTCGTGTCGGTCCAAACGTTTTATATCCGTCTGCCGACGATTAAACGCTTAATCCCGACGTATTTATCGAGTTATAACGATTTCTTGAAAAATATTCGTACGTTATAACGCTTTTTAACGAATTAATCGAAAAAGAGTGTTCGGTCCGAAAATTTTCTAAGTACGAACGACCGGCCGCATAGGTCCGTTTTTAAAAATCGTTCTCGGACGGAAATAACCATTAATCCGACGTATTTCGGTTACGTCGATTACTCTTATGCAAAAAAATTCATACCTTGTAACGCTTTTTAACGAATAAACTCGAAAAACTTTTCGCCCTCGGATTTTTTCTAAGTCCCAACGTACCGGCTCGGAATTTTTCTATGTTCCAACGACCGGTCGTGTCGCGTCCAAACGTTTTTATATCCGTCTGCCGACGATATAAACCGTTAATCCCGACGTATTTTATCGAGTTTATAACGATTTCTTGAAAAATATGCTACGTTAGTAACGCTTTTTAACGAATTAATCGAAAAAGAGTGTTCGGTCCGAAAATTTTCCAAGTACGAACGACCGGCCGCATAGGTCGTTTTTAAAAATCGTTCTCGGACGGAAATAAACCATTAATCCCGACGTATTTCGTCGAGTTACGTCGATTTATGCAAAAAAATTCATACCTTGTAACGCTTTTTAACGAATAAACTCGATAAAACTTTTTCGCCCTCGGAATTTTTCTTAAGTCCCAACGTACCGGCTCGGAATTTTTCTATGTTCCAACGACCGGTCGTGTCGGTCCAAACGTTTTTATATCCGTCTGCCGACGATATAAACGCTTAATCCCGACGTATTTTATCGAGTTATAACGATTTCTTGAAAATATTCGTACGTTATAACACTTTTTAACGAGTTATTTGGAGGGGATCTTTCGGCCTTTCGTAGCGGTGGCAAAAAATTCTAAGTTCCAACGTCCCAGTCACGTTGGTCCGGAGGATGAAATTTTTCAAAAAAATAAAGTGAAATCGCTACTTTCGACTAGATTTCGTCGAAACGTAACGATTTCACGCAAAATTTCGATACGTTATAACCGCTTTTTAGCGAGTTATTTCGAGTTGAACTTTCGGTACTTTCGTAACGGGGCGAAAAAATTCTACAGTTCAACGTCCGTCACGTTGGTCCGGAGGATGAAATTTTTTAAAAAAATAAAGTGAAATCGCTACTTTCGACTAGATTTCGTCGAAACGTAACGATTTCACGCAAAATTTCGATACGTTATAACGCTTTTTAGCGAGTTATTTCGAGTTGAACTTTCGGTACTTTCGTAACGGGGCGAAAAAAACGCAAAATTTCGATACGTTATAACGCTTTTTAGCGAGTTATTTCGAGTTGAACTTTCGGTACTTTCGTAACGGGGCGAAAAAATTCTAAGTTCCAACGTCCCGGTCACGTTGGTCCGGAGGATGAAATTTTTTAAAAAAATAAAGTGAAATCGCTACTTTCGACTAGATTTCGTCGAAACGTAACGATTTCACGCAAAATTTCGATACGTTATAACGCTTTTTAGCGAGTTATTTCGAGTTGAACTTTCGGTACTTTCGTAACGGGCGAAAAAATTCTAAGTTCCAACGTCCCGGTCACGTTGGTCCGGAGGATGAAATTTTTTAAAAAAATAAAGTGAAATCGCTACTTTCGACTAGATTTCGTCGAAACGTAACGATTTCACGCAAAATTTCGATACGTTATAACGCTTTTTAGCGAGTTATTTCGAGTTGAACTTTCGGTACTTTCGTAACGGGGCGAAAAAATTCTAAGTTCCAACGTCCCGGTCACGTTGGTCCGGAGGATGAAATTTTTTAAAAAAATAAAGTGAAATCGCTACTTTCGACTAGATTTCGTCGATACGTAACGATTTCACTGATAATTTCGATGCGTTATAACGCTTTTTCTCGAGTTATTTCGACTCGAACGTTCGAACAGTGGCGAATATTTCAAAGTCCCTGCGACGCAACGATACGCTCTTACGCGTTGCTCGCTCGCTCCGCTCGCTCGAAAAAAAAATAGCCCAACCCAAAACCAATCCCTTTCGCGTTCGTTCTTCGATTTCATCGAAATCTTCGTTCGAACGCTCGGGATCGGTTTTGGGTTGGGCTATATTCGTCCGAGCGAGCGCAGCGAGCGAGCATTTGTCGCGATTATTTTCCTCGTTTTCGTCTCTCTCGTGAAACGGGAAAAAACGTGGAAAACGGGAAAAAAACGGGAAAAAACGGGAAAAAACGCGAAGAAACGGGAAAAAACGCGAAAAAACGTTTAAAAATATTTGAAAAAGCGCGCGCGCGCGCGCGCAAGACGAGCTGCGCAGAACGGCGTACCTTAAGAGAGTGTTACCTACTCCGGCGCATACCCGCTGATTCGGAGGTGCGCGCGCAGCGGTAGCACGAGCGGCTAAGTCCAGCGGCGTATTGCTTTTTACTGGCACGCGACAAAGTTGCAGCGGCGTATCGCTTTCTATTCGTGCGTCTCGTTGTTTGATTTAAAGGAAAAAAAAAATCGCTACGCACGACCATCGGCCGTACGTAGCGAAATTATTTTTTTTAACCGCAGGAGACAAAGTCCCAGCGGCGTATTGCTTTCTGTTTGTACGCGACTAAGTCCAGCGGCGTATTGCT
>NW_026099374.1:127500-140000 GCF_024542735.1 Bombus huntii
TACTCTTGAACTCTCTCTTCAAAGTTCTTTTCAACTTTCCCTCACGGTACTTGTTCGCTATCGGTCTCGTGGTTGTATTTAGCCTTAGATGGAGTTTACCACCAACTTAGGGCTGCACTCTCAAGCAACCCGACTCTAAGGAGAGATCCTCCCGGGACGCGTTCCGGTCGCTACGGGCCTGGCACCCTCTGTGGGTACATGGCCCCATTCAAGATGGACTTGGACGCGGTTCGACGTCTCGGGTCAATCGGATCCTCCCGAACACTACATTTCCCAACGGCGGAACCGCGGGATTCAGTGCTGGGCTAATTCCTGTTCGCTCGCCGCTACTAAGGAAATCCTTGTTAGTTTCTTTTCCTCCGCTTAGTAATATGCTTAAATTCAGCGGGTGATCTCGCCTACTCTGAGGTCGCTTCAACGTCACGACGCGAAACGAAAATTCGTTCGTGTCGTGTTTTGCGTAGACTCGTAGAAAACGAAAGCTCGGAAAGATTCGGTGCGAGAGAAGGTGGTGTGTGTGTGTGTATTTCTCTGTGCGAAAATCGCCTCAAAGAGAAAAAAAATTCGAATAGAAGGAGAACACTCTCTATTCGATATACAATATATATGTATGTATGTATGTACGAGCGTTTTATGCATCTCGCCAAAGTGCCAAACTTCGTTCGTCGTATCATGTTCGAGCTAAGACTCACGCAAGACATCCGTGTAACGATCGTCCGGTTTTTAACGTCCGTCCTCTTTTTCTCCTACAGCCGTTTCTCTTCTCTCGACGATTCCAGCGGTTCCCGGTACGGGAACTCACGCAAGTGAAAAAGCGAGCGAGACGTACCGTCGGGTGGGTGTGTGTGTTCGGGGACTGGACGACCGGCGCGACGTTAGGATGCGCGGTCCAGCGATAGACGACGAAGAGGCATGGGATGACCAACACTCTCTTTTCTCTATTCTCGAAGCGTCGAATTGCCATAAAAAAAAAATCACACGCGCGCACGACATAGTCGTACGCGCGTGTATACCTCGTCTCTCTCAAAGTTTTTTTCTCGAGCCTCGCCAAAGGGGATCGTCTTCTTCCTCGTCTACGATCTCTCCGACGACGACGACCGTACGAACAACTTCGTAACGGACTCACATGCGCATCTTCCTCGGGTACAGAAACGCTGCGGAAAACACCTCGAGCTTGTAGTTACAGCAGCACCCGTGTATAGCCGATCTTAGACACACGCTAGTTCGCACACGCGTTACATATATAATATGTAAGATTTCCGACGAACGTGGCTTTTCGGGAGCCAGGCGCGCGGGCAGAGAGATACACGACGACGGGGAAAATTCGTCCCGATACGAGTACGTGTACTCTCCGATCTCCGCGCGACGCTGGGGATCATACCTCCCTAAGTCGTCAGAGCGCTCGAAGAAATCTCGCGTGTGCGTTCCCGGATCTACGGCTGATACTTTCGGGGCTTGTAAAAAAGCACAGAGCGTGTAAAACGCAACGACGACCCATCGATGCGACGGTCCTCGTTGTTGTCAGTCGCTTTCGCGAAGAGACGGAGTGGGCATTCGATCCCTGGGGCTGTACGAGAGTCTTAAGAAAAGACGGTAGATTATGGCAAAGTTTCGCACGCCATCGAGTTTAGGTTTTTTTTTTGGTTCTCTCTTCTCTCCTCTCTCGACCGAGTTCCCATATTTGCTTTCTCTCTCAGTCTCGCCAAATATAATATTCTTTTAAGACGACGTCGGGGGCGCGGACCTTCGTGCGTCGAACACCGGCAAACGTAGCATATATCGCCTGATATGAAAAAAAAATCGGTCACGAGGAGAACACTACGAGTATATACGTTCGATAACCGATACACGAAGCGGTGCATAAGCGGGCGGTCGCCCTCGTAAGGACGACTCACGACGCCGCGAGCACTCACGCAGGTCCGTGACCGGTTCTCTCCGCTCTTATTCGTATCCCTTCGTATACCTTCGTCCGACTCTGAAACGTTCTCTTATAATTTTTAAGAAGAACGACGGCGGGTTGTCAAGGCAAGAAGGGACAGAGAGAGACAGAGGTAGAGTTTCGTAGTCTCCCGTGAACACGATAGATTATATATCGAGCATGCGTACGACTTGCACGGTCTCTGCACGACCGCGACGAACGCCGACGAGCGTCCAACAATCGCTCGTACGTCGCGTATGTTCTCTCCGTCCGCTCTTATTCGTATCCTCGTTCTTGTACCTTCGTCCGACTCTGAAACGTTCTCTTATATAAAGAAGAACGACGGCGGGTTGTTAAGGCAAGAAGGGACAGAGAGAGACAGATACGGAGAGTAACGATACGCAACGCAAGCAGTCTTAGGTTTACGTGAGCAACCCTCAGCCAGGCGTGGTCCAGGAATTGTATCCGTGGACCGCAATGTGCGTTCGAAATGTCGATGTTCATGTGTCCTGCAGTTCACACGTTGACGCGCAATTAGCTGCGTTCTTCATCGACCCACGAGCCAAGTGATCCACCGTTCAGGGTAATCTTTTATAAATTTACAACAGTTCAATACTCAAATGTACTCTTCTCGGTTCTAGCGAAGCCGAGTTCCGTCACGTTCGACCAACGGGAATCGAACGCGCAGAAGTCGCCATAGGATTGACGACACAAAAACGTTCGAAAAAAAAAAGAAAACGACGAACGCGCGAAGATACGCGCGTTCGCCGGCCGGGCGTAAAGTACATTATGATATATAACAACCATCGAGATCGAAGCTCCGTTCGTCAGGAAACGACGGGGATATATACACCCGATTCTGAATCCTCTGTACAGCACACGATCTCGCGAACGAGTAAGCACGGTGGCTAGCCCATGTTATATATGTGTTTGATTCTACTCTCTCGTCCAATTATTCAAGAAACAGCGCGCGTGCATCTCTCCATCGTTCGGGTGATAGTAAAGATTCGATGGGATTCGCGCGGCCGTCCGCCTCGAGCGGTCTTTCGTCCCAATATCCAGAAGCAGAGTTTGAAAAACTCTAGCGACGGCACGGGTGTCCGACTCACGACATCGAGGTTTCGAAGCCGGCGATCCCCTCCGAACGGATGGCGACCACGCGACCGACTGAAAGCATGAAAAATCGACGAAAGATAGAACACATCTCCGTTCGGGTGGTGTTTTTTCTTTAAAAAAAAAAAAAAAAACAAAAATTCGATGGGACTCGCAGCCATCGTCCTCGCGCGGTCTTTCGTCCCGATATCCAGAAGCAGAGTTTGAAAAACTCTAGCGACGGCACGGGTGTCCGACTCACGACAACGAGGATAGACAGCCGGTCCCCTCCGAACGGGTTATGCGATGATAAACTCGATGAAACTTTAGTCTCGTTCAGGTAGTGTGTGTCTTGTAAATCAAAAATTCGATGGGACACGCATCCATCGTCCTCGCGCGGTCTTTCGTCCCAACATCCAGAAGCAGAGTTTGAAAAACTCTAGCGACGGCACGGGTGTCCGACTCACGACAACGAGGATAGACAGCCGGTCCCCTCTGAACGGTATATTATATATGAGATGATAGACGACAAACTGGATGAAACTTTAAGTCTCGTTCAGGTAGTGTGTAAATCAAAAATTCGATGGGACTCGCATCCGTCGTCCTCGCGCGGTCTTTCGTCCCGATATCCAGAAGCAGAGTTTGAAAAACTCTAGCGACGGCACGGGTGTCCGACTCACGACAACGAGGAAAGACAGCCGGTCCCCTCTGAACGGTATATTATATGAAACTTTAAGTCTCGTTCAGGTAGTGTGTAAGTCAAAAATTCGATGGGACTCGCATCCGTCGTCCTCGCGCGGTCTTTCGTCCCGATATCCAGAAGCAGAGTTTGAAAAACTCTAGCGACGGCACGGGTGTCCGACTCACGACAACGAGGATAGACAGCCGGTCCCCTCTGAACGGTATATTATATATGCGATGATAGACGACAAACTGGATGAAACTTTAAGTCTCGTTCAGGTAGTGTGTAAATAAAAAATTCGATGGGACTCGCATCCGTCGTCCTCGCGCGGTCTTTCGTCCCGATATCCAGAAGCAGAGTTTGAAAAACTCTAGCGACGGCACGGGTGTCCGACTCACGACAACGAGGAAAGACAGCCGGTCCCCTCTGAACGGTATATTATATGAAACTTTAAGTCTCGTTCAGGTAGTGTGTAAGTCAAAAATTCGATGGGACTCGCATCCGTCGTCCTCGCGCGGTCTTTCGTCCCGATATCCAGAAGCAGAGTTTGAAAAACTCTAGCGACGGCACGGGTGTCCGACTCACGACAACGAGGATAGACAGCCGGTCCCCTCTGAACGGTATATAATATGAAACTTTAAGTCTCGTTCAGGTAGTGTGTAAGTCAAAAATTCGATGGGACTCGCATCCGTCGTCCTCGCGCGGTCTTTCGTCCCGATATCCAGAAGCAGAGTTTGAAAAACTCTAGCGACGGCACGGGTGTCCGACTCACGACAACGAGGATAGACAGCCGGTCCCCTCTGAACGGTATATAATATACATTATGCGACGGTAGACGATCAACTAGACGAAACTTTAGTCTCGTTCAGGTGGTGTAAAAAAAATTCGATGGGATACGCACGCACGGCTGTCGTCGTCCTCGAGCGGTCTTTCGTCCCAATATCCAGAAGCAGAGTTTGAAAAACTCTAGCGACGGCACGGGTGTCCGACTCACGACATCGAGGCTTCGAAGCCGGCGGCGTTCCCCTCTGAACGAACTTCGGCTAGACTAGTTACGAATCGTTGCTACACATCGTCTTCATCGTCGTCGTCGTCGACATCGACATCATCATCATATCATCATCATCATCATCATCATCATCATCGGTCATCGTCGCATAGCGGGCCAACATCCACGCGATGCGTCTTCGTTCTAGGTTACCCGATCCACGAGTATGTTACACGTGGTTTCGTTATTTCGAACGAAACGACATACGAAGAGCACACGCCCTTTGGGTAGGAAGCACGTTTCGAGAACGACGAGAGTTTCGATGAAAGAGACGAGAGAAGTCGACGCAGAAGGTATCCATGGATCTTCGAAGAGAACCTTCGAAGATGTATATCGGTATCCTTTCGCTCTGCGCGACTCGCTACAAGTTCTTTCGCTCTCGTCGACTCGTTCTAGACGCTTCGTTCGATCCCAAAGAGGAGTCTTCGATATGTCCCGTTGCTAGGAGGAGAACAAACGCAACACAGACCACGAAACATAGAAGAGAATAGGCGAGCATGATCACTCCGACACGAGGCACTTTAGAGATTTTCTTATTAGTTTGCATGGACTTTTATATTTCGTTTGTACGGTTTCCACGATGCAAATACGAAATACGAGATCGTGACGGCGGGTCTTTCTGTGTACGGCCTCTCGCAGGCGCCACGACTGCATTTCTCTTTACACCTGGTTTCCATCGTAATTTTTTCGTTTGATATCGAGCCTTAACTTTTGTTGGCTCTTTCGAAGCTAGAGTTCCCTTTTATTAGAATTTCATATATATATATATTATATGTTATATGTTTTATTCGGAGACGGCGGGTCTTTCTGTTTACGACTCACGCAGGCGCCTCGAATAAGTTTCATTCGCATTTCGTTTTTATACTTGTATATATATATCTCTTCATCCCGATGATCGAGAGAGAGTGCCACCTTCTCTTCGTATAATTCCGTAGCTGGAGGGTCGTCTCCTCCTTAAGAATATTTCTATTCGTGCCAACGGAGGTTGCCAAGCTCCCTGGCGTTTTCGTTTGTTAAAGTATATAGCTTGTTAATACGTCGTATATACTTTCGTCGATACAGGAGGAGTACGGCTCCTTACCGACCATTGTGATATATATTTCATAGTTTTTATATGTGTTCAAGTCAAATTCTTTTGGTATCGTATCGTTAATGATCCTTCCGCAGGTTCACCTACGGAAACCTTGTTACGACTTTTACTTCCTCTAAATGATCAAGTTTGGTCATCTTCCCGGTAACATCGGCAATGCTTATCACATTGGCCGCGCACCAGTCCGAAGACCTCACTAAATCATTCAATCGGTAGTAGCGACGGGCGGTGTGTACAAAGGGCAGGGACGTAATCAACGCGAGCTTATGACTCGCGCTTACTGGGAATTCCTCGTTCATGGGGAATAATTGCAAGCCCCAATCCCTAGCACGAAGAGGTTCAGCGGGTTACCCGGGCCTTTCGGCCAGGGAAAACACGCTGATTCCTTCAGTGTAGCGCGCGTGCGGCCCAGAACATCTAAGGGCATCACAGACCTGTTATTGCTCAATCTCGTGCGGCTAGAAGCCGCCTGTTCCTCTAAGAAGATTTGTTTGTACGTTGGTAGTAAAAACCCACCGACCGAAGCCGGGGGCCTTCGAGATACCATAAGTTACGTCTATTTAGCAGGCTAGAGTCTCGTTCGTTATCGGAATTAACCAGACAAATCGCTCACCAACTAAGAACGGCCATGCACCACCACCCACCGAATCAAGAAAGAGCTATCAATCTGTCAATCCTTCCGGTGTCCGGGCCTGGTGAGGTTTCCCGTGTTGAGTCAAATTAAGCCGCAGGCTCCACTCCTGGTGGTGCCCTTCCGTCAATTCCTTTAAGTTTCAGCTTTGCAACCATACTTCCCCCGGAACCCAAAAGCTTTGGTTTCCCGGAAGCTGCCCGCCGAGTCATCGGAGGAACTTCGGCGGATCGCTGGCTGGCATCGTTTATGGTTAGAACTAGGGCGGTATCTGATCGCCTTCGAACCTCTAACTTTCGTTCTTGATTAATGAAAACATTTTTGGCAAATGCTTTCGCTTCTGTCCGTCTTGCGACGATCCAAGAATTTCACCTCTAACGTCGCAATACGAATGCCCCCATCTGTCCCTATTAATCATTACCTCGGGGCTCCGAAAACCAACAAAATAGAACCGAGGTCCTATTCCATTATTCCATGCACACAGTATTCAGGCGAAGGTAGCCTGCTTTAAGCACTCTAATTTGTTCAAAGTAAACGTATCGGCCCACCTCGACACTCAGTGAAGAGCACCGCGATGGGATATTAGTTGGACCGCCCGCGAGGAGCTAAGCCCACCGATAGGACGTACCACATAATGCCAGTTAAACACCGCGAGCGGTGAACCGACACTGTGACACACAGATTCAACTACGAGCTTTTTAACCGCAACAACTTTAATATACGCTATTGGAGCTGGAATTACCGCGGCTGCTGGCACCAGACTTGCCCTCCAATTGGTCCTCGTTAAAGGATTTAAAGTGTACTCATTCCGATTACGGGGCCTCGGATGAGTCCCGTATCGTTATTTTTCGTCACTACCTCCCGTGCCGGGAGGTGGGTAATTTGCGCGCCTGCTGCCTTCCTTGGATGTGGTAGCTGTTTCTCAGGCTCCCTCTCCGGAATCGAACCCTGATTCCCCGTTACCCGTTACAACCATGGTAGGCGCAGAACCTACCATCGACAGTTGATAAGGCAGACATTTGAAAGATGCGTCGCCGGTGCTAGATGACCATGCGATCAGCACAAAGTTATTCAGAGTCACCAAAACAAACGATGGACGGACAGACGAGCCATCCGCCACCGATTGGTTTTGATCTAATAAAAGCATTCCTACCATCTCTGGTCGGAATCTGTTTGCATGTATTAGCTCTAGAATTACCACAGTTATCCAAGTAAATGTAGGTATGATCTAAGAAACCATAACTGATTTAATGAGCCATTCGCGGTTTCACCTTAATGCGGCATGTACTGAGACATGCATGGCTTAATCTTTGAGACAAGCATATGACTACTGGCAGGATCAACCAGGGATCTTATTCGTATAACAATTCTTATAAATTTCGTTTAAGTTCTCTTCGTGTCGTAGGTGGGACGTAAGCACCGTACGACGAGACTTTTCGTTCTTAAGATAGATATATCTATAAAATATATCTCCTAGCGACGTTCGAGATACACCCATAGTTCAGTAATAATCTTCGAACGCCGCTCGCAGCCACTTTGTAATTCTCAACTCCACCTCCTCTCTTCTCTCTCTCTCTTTCTCATAGTCTTATATAAATGTTTAGAATCGTACTTCTAAAGGAACATTTCCATAATGCTGTCTTCGTGTAAAAAGACTTATTAGAATATCTTAGCGGTAAAGCACGTATACGCACCTCACGCTGAACGAACAAGCGCGTATCCCAGTGCGTCGCGCTGGACATACCGTAAGAATATTCTTTCAATCGGTAGAACATTTTCGGCAGAAGACATACTACGCAAAGATAGTACGCTCCTACCGCCTCATCGGATACTTCTGCGAAAGCAGAAGTTTTTATAGAAAGCAGACGGTTATACTCTTTTGAATTGAATCGATGCTCAGTTAGTACAAGCACACACGCATCTAACAATTTTTGTTAGAATACGTACACACAGGTCACCAGCTTCCCGACTCAGGGGAACCTTGCCACGATATTTGGTCATTACGTCCAGGACAGCGACCCGCGGCGCAGCAGTGTAGAGAAAAAACCAGAACGAGAACGGAGGAACAGTCGAGAAATAGCGTAAAATACACTAAGACTCGAGGAGCGGTGACTGAATTCTCAACCGAGGCCGTAGAATAGCCACGCGCTCAACGCTGTTCCGACCGAACCGTCCGGCTCGACGTCTCTCTTATAGATACGAAAGCGCCAGCCGGAAGGCCGGCGCCGGCCGGGCTAGCGGCCGCGCGCTTACGGTGCAAAACCTCCGTAGCAACGTACCGTTCGGAAGGGACGCTGGAACTTAGTCTCGCGAACGCTCGATCACTACTATACAAAGCCAATATCCAACCATCGAAATACATTACCAGACGTTTTATTAACATAATAGAAATGCATTTTTACCAAAAAATTAATTTTTTTTTTCACCGAAAAATTGCATCAGTAAACATACTCTTTTATCGAATACGGACAAAAAATAAGTTTATAATCAATTACAATACGTTAAAATAAGTAGAAATATGCAAAAAAATATATACCTTGTAACGTTAAGTAACGAAAAAATTAGAAAAATATCCCAGTCGTGTCAGTTCGACGAACGCTAATTTTTTGAAAAAATCGATAAAAAATGTTTAATCCCGACGTATTTAATAGAGATAGAACGATTCCGTAAAAAAATTTATACCTTGTAACGCTTTTTAACGAATAAACTCGAAAAAACTTTTTCGCCCTCGGAATTTTTCTAAGTCCCAACGTACCGGCTCGGAATTTTTCTATGTTCCAACGACCGGTCGTGTCGGTCCAAACGTTTTTATATCCGTCTGCCGACGATATAAACGCTTAATCCCGACGTATTTTATCGAGTTATAAACGATTTCTTGAAAAATATTCGTACGTTATAACGCTTTTTAACGAATTAATCGAAAAAGAGTGTTCGGTCCGAAAATTTTCTAAGTACGAACGACCGGCCGCATAGGTCCGTTTTTAAAAATCGTTCTCGGACGGAAATAAAACCATTAATCCCGACGTATTTCGTCGAGTTACGTCGATTTATGCAAAAAAATTCATACCTTGTAACGCTTTTTAACGAATAAACTCGAAAAAACTTTTCGCCCTCGGAATTTTTCTAAGTCCCAACGTACCGGCTCGGAATTTTTCTATGTTCCAACGACCGGTCGTGTCGGTCCAAACGTTTTTATATCCGTCTGCCGACGATATAAACGCTTAATCCCGACGTATTTTATCGAGTTATAACGATTTCTTGAAAAATATTCGTACGTTATAACGCTTTTTAACGAATTAATCGAAAAAGAGTGTTCGGTCCGAAAATTTTCCAAGTACGAACGACCGGCCGCATAGGTCCGTTTTTAAAAATCGTTCTCGGACGGAAATAAACCATTAATCCCGACGTATTTCGTCGAGTTACGTCGATTTATGCAAAAAAATTCATACCTTGTAACGCTTTTTAACGAATAAACTCGAAAAAAAAAAACTTTTTCGCCCTCGGAATTTTTCTAAGTCCCAACGTACCGGCTCGGAATTTTTCTATGTTCCAACGACCGGTCGTGTCGGTCCAAACGTTTTTATATCCGTCTGCCGACGATATAAACGCTTAATCCCGACGTATTTTATCGAGTTAAACGATTTCTTGAAAATATTCGTACGTTATAACGCTTTTTAACGAATTAATCGAAAAAGAGTGTTCGGTCCGAAAATTTTCTAAGTACGAACGACGCGGCCGCATAGGTCCGTTTTTAAAAATCGTTCTCGGACGGAAATAAACCATTAATCCCGACGTATTTCGTCCGAGTTACGTCGATTTATGCAAAAAAATTCATACCTTGTAACGCTTTTAACGAATAAACTCGAAAAAAACTTTTTCGCCCTCGGAATTTTTCTAAGTCCAACGTACCGGCTCGGAATTTTTTCTATGTTCCAACGACCGGTCGTGTCGGTCCAAACGTTTTTATATCCGTCTGCCGACGATATAAACGCTTAATCCCGACGTATTTTATCGAGTTATAACGATTTCTTGAAAAATATTCGTACGTTATAACGCTTTTTAACGAATTAATCGAAAAAGAGTGTTCGGTCCGAAAATTTTCCAAGTACGAACGACCGGCCGCATAGGTCGCGGTTTTAAAATCGTTCTCGGACGGAAATAAACCATTAATCCCGACGTATTTCGTCGAGTTACGTCGATTTATGCAAAAAAATTCATACCTTGTACGCTTTTTAACGAATAAACTCGAAAAACTTTTTCGCCCTCGGAATTTTTCTAAGTCCCAACGTACCGGCTCGGAATTTTTCTATGTTCCAACGACCGGTCGTGTCGGTCCAAACGTTTTTATATCCGTCTGCCGACGATATAAACGCTTAATCCCGACGTATTTTATCGAGTTATAACGATTTCTTGAAAAATCTCGTACGTTATAACGCTTTTTAACGAATTAATCGAAAAAGAGTGTTCGGTCCGAAAATTTTCTAAGTACGAACGACCGGCCGCATAGGTCCGTTTTAAAAATCGTTCTCGGACGGAAATAACCATTAATCCCGACGTATTTCGTCGAGTTACGTCGATTTATGCAAAAAAATTCATACCTTGTAACGCTTTTAACGAATAAACTCGAAAAAACTTTTTCGCCCTCGGAATTTTTCTAAGTCCCAACGTACCGGCTCGGAATTTTTCTATGTTCCAACGACCGGTCGTGTCGGTCCAACGTTTTTATATCCGTCTGCCGACGATATAAACGCTTAATCCCGACGTATTTTATCGAGTTATAACGATTTCTTGAAAAATATTCGTACGTTATAACGCTTTTTAACGAATTAATCGAAAAAGAGTGTTCGGTCCGAAATTTTCTAAGTACGAACGACCGGCCGCATAGGTCCGTTTTTAAAAATCGTTCTCGGACGGAAATAAACCATTAATCCCGACGTATTTCGTCGAGTTACGTCGATTTATGCAAAAAAATTCATACCTTGTAACGCTTTTTAACGAATAAACTCGAAAAAACTTTTTCGCCCTCGGAATTTTTCTAAGTCCCAACGTACCGGCTCGGAATTTTTCTATGTTCCAACGACCGGGTCGTGTCGGTCCAAACGTTTTATATCCGTCTGCCGACGATATAAACGCTTAATCCCGACGTATTTTATCGAGTTATAACGATTTCTTGAAAAATATTCGTACGTTATAACGCTTTTTAACGAATTAATCGAAAAAGAGTGTTCGGTCCGAAAAATTTTCCAAGTACGAACGACCGGCCGCATAGGTCCGTTTTTAAAATCGTTCTCGGACGGAAATAAACCATTAATCCCGACGTATTTCGTCGAGTTACGTCGATTTATGCAAAAAAAATTCATACCTTGTAACGCTTTTTAACGAATAAACTCGAAAAAACTTTTCGCCCTCGGAATTTTTCTAAGTCCCAACGTACCGGCTCGGAATTTTTCTATGTTCCAACGACCGGTCGTGTCGGTCCAAACGTTTTTATATCCGTCTGCCGACGATATAAACGCTTAATCCCGACGTATTTTATCGAGTTATAACGATTTCTTGAAAAATATTCGTACGTTTATAACGCTTTTTAACGAATTAATCGAAAAAGAGTGTTCGGTCCGAAAATTTTCCAAGTACGAACGACCGGCCGCATAGGTCCGTTTTTAAAAATCGTTCTCGGACGGAAATAAACCATTAATCCCGACGTATTTCGTCGAGTTACGTCGATTTATGCAAAAAAATTCATACCTTGTAACGCTTTTTAACGAATAAACTCGAAAAAACTTTTTCGCCCTCGGAATTTTTCTAAGTCCCAACGTACCGGCTCGGAATTTTTCTATGTTCCAACGACCGGTCGTGTCGGTCCAAACGTTTTTATATCCGTCTGCCGACGATATAAACGCTTAATCCCGACGTATTTTATCGAGTTATAACGATTTCTTGAAAAATATTCGTACGTTATAACACTTTTTAACGAGTTATTTGGAGGGGATCTTTCGGCCTTTTCGTAGCGGTGCGAAAAAATTCTAAGTTCCAACGTCC
>NW_026099374.1:147500-152500 GCF_024542735.1 Bombus huntii
AAGACATCCGTGTAACGATCGTCCGGTTTTTAACGTCCGTCCTCTTTTTCTCCTACAGCCGTTTCTCTTCTCTCGACGATTCCAGCGGTTCCCGGTACGGGAACTCACGCAAGTGAAAAAGCGAGCGAGACGTACCGTCGGGTGGGTGTGTGTGTTCGGGGACTGGACGACCGGCGCGACGTTAGGATGCGCGGTCCAGCGATAGACGACGAAGAGGCATGGGATGACCAACACTCTCTTTTCTCTATTCTCGAAGCGTCGAATTGCCATAAAAAAAAAATCACACGCGCGCACGACATAGTCGTACGCGCGTGTATACCTCGTCTCTCTCAAAGTTTTTTTCTCGAGCCTCGCCAAAGGGGATCGTCTTCTTCCTCGTCTACGATCTCTCCGACGACGACGACCGTACGAACAACTTCGTAACGGACTCACATGCGCATCTTCCTCGGGTACAGAAACGCTGCGGAAAACACCTCGAGCTTGTAGTTACAGCAGCACCCGTGTATAGCCGATCTTAGACACACGCTAGTTCGCACACGCGTTACATATATAATATGTAAGATTTCCGACGAACGTGGCTTTTCGGGAGCCAGGCGCGCGGGCAGAGAGATACACGACGACGGGGAAAATTCGTCCCGATACGAGTACGTGTACTCTCCGATCTCCGCGCGACGCTGGGGATCATACCTCCCTAAGTCGTCAGAGCGCTCGAAGAAATCTCGCGTGTGCGTTCCCGGATCTACGGCTGATACTTTCGGGGCTTGTAAAAAAGCACAGAGCGTGTAAAACGCAACGACGACCCATCGATGCGACGGTCCTCGTTGTTGTCAGTCGCTTTCGCGAAGAGACGGAGTGGGCATTCGATCCCTGGGGCTGTACGAGAGTCTTAAGAAAAGACGGTAGATTATGGCAAAGTTTCGCACGCCATCGAGTTTAGGTTTTTTTTTTGGTTCTCTCTTCTCTCCTCTCTCGACCGAGTTCCCATATTTGCTTTCTCTCTCAGTCTCGCCAAATATAATATTCTTTTAAGACGACGTCGGGGGCGCGGACCTTCGTGCGTCGAACACCGGCAAACGTAGCATATATCGCCTGATATGAAAAAAAAATCGGTCACGAGGAGAACACTACGAGTATATACGTTCGATAACCGATACACGAAGCGGTGCATAAGCGGGCGGTCGCCCTCGTAAGGACGACTCACGACGCCGCGAGCACTCACGCAGGTCCGTGACCGGTTCTCTCCGCTCTTATTCGTATCCCTTCGTATACCTTCGTCCGACTCTGAAACGTTCTCTTATAATTTTTAAGAAGAACGACGGCGGGTTGTCAAGGCAAGAAGGGACAGAGAGAGACAGAGGTAGAGTTTCGTAGTCTCCCGTGAACACGATAGATTATATATCGAGCATGCGTACGACTTGCACGGTCTCTGCACGACCGCGACGAACGCCGACGAGCGTCCAACAATCGCTCGTACGTCGCGTATGTTCTCTCCGTCCGCTCTTATTCGTATCCTCGTTCTTGTACCTTCGTCCGACTCTGAAACGTTCTCTTATATAAAGAAGAACGACGGCGGGTTGTTAAGGCAAGAAGGGACAGAGAGAGACAGATACGGAGAGTAACGATACGCAACGCAAGCAGTCTTAGGTTTACGTGAGCAACCCTCAGCCAGGCGTGGTCCAGGAATTGTATCCGTGGACCGCAATGTGCGTTCGAAATGTCGATGTTCATGTGTCCTGCAGTTCACACGTTGACGCGCAATTAGCTGCGTTCTTCATCGACCCACGAGCCAAGTGATCCACCGTTCAGGGTAATCTTTTATAAATTTACAACAGTTCAATACTCAAATGTACTCTTCTCGGTTCTAGCGAAGCCGAGTTCCGTCACGTTCGACCAACGGGAATCGAACGCGCAGAAGTCGCCATAGGATTGACGACACAAAAACGTTCGAAAAAAAAAGAAAACGACGAACGCGCGAAGATACGCGCGTTCGCCGGCCGGGCGTAAAGTACATTATGATATATAACAACCATCGAGATCGAAGCTCCGTTCGTCAGGAAACGACGGGGATATATACACCCGATTCTGAATCCTCTGTACAGCACACGATCTCGCGAACGAGTAAGCACGGTGGCTAGCCCATGTTATATATGTGTTTGATTCTACTCTCTCGTCCAATTATTCAAGAAACAGCGCGCGTGCATCTCTCCATCGTTCGGGTGATAGTAAAGATTCGATGGGATTCGCGCGGCCGTCCGCCTCGAGCGGTCTTTCGTCCCAATATCCAGAAGCAGAGTTTGAAAAACTCTAGCGACGGCACGGGTGTCCGACTCACGACATCGAGGTTTCGAAGCCGGCGATCCCCTCCGAACGGATGGCGACCACGCGACCGACTGAAAGCATGAAAAATCGACGAAAGATAGAACACATCTCCGTTCGGGTGGTGTTTTTTCTTTAAAAAAAAAAAAAAAAAACAAAAATTCGATGGGACTCGCAGCCATCGTCCTCGCGCGGTCTTTCGTCCCGATATCCAGAAGCAGAGTTTGAAAAACTCTAGCGACGGCACGGGTGTCCGACTCACGACAACGAGGATAGACAGCCGGTCCCCTCCGAACGGGTTATGCGATGATAAACTCGATGAAACTTTAGTCTCGTTCAGGTAGTGTGTGTCTTGTAAATCAAAAATTCGATGGGACACGCATCCATCGTCCTCGCGCGGTCTTTCGTCCCAACATCCAGAAGCAGAGTTTGAAAAACTCTAGCGACGGCACGGGTGTCCGACTCACGACAACGAGGATAGACAGCCGGTCCCCTCTGAACGGTATATTATATATGAGATGATAGACGACAAACTGGATGAAACTTTAAGTCTCGTTCAGGTAGTGTGTAAATCAAAAATTCGATGGGACTCGCATCCGTCGTCCTCGCGCGGTCTTTCGTCCCGATATCCAGAAGCAGAGTTTGAAAAACTCTAGCGACGGCACGGGTGTCCGACTCACGACAACGAGGAAAGACAGCCGGTCCCCTCTGAACGGTATATTATATGAAACTTTAAGTCTCGTTCAGGTAGTGTGTAAGTCAAAAATTCGATGGGACTCGCATCCGTCGTCCTCGCGCGGTCTTTCGTCCCGATATCCAGAAGCAGAGTTTGAAAAACTCTAGCGACGGCACGGGTGTCCGACTCACGACAACGAGGATAGACAGCCGGTCCCCTCTGAACGGTATATTATATATGCGATGATAGACGACAAACTGGATGAAACTTTAAGTCTCGTTCAGGTAGTGTGTAAATAAAAAATTCGATGGGACTCGCATCCGTCGTCCTCGCGCGGTCTTTCGTCCCGATATCCAGAAGCAGAGTTTGAAAAACTCTAGCGACGGCACGGGTGTCCGACTCACGACAACGAGGAAAGACAGCCGGTCCCCTCTGAACGGTATATTATATGAAACTTTAAGTCTCGTTCAGGTAGTGTGTAAGTCAAAAATTCGATGGGACTCGCATCCGTCGTCCTCGCGCGGTCTTTCGTCCCGATATCCAGAAGCAGAGTTTGAAAAACTCTAGCGACGGCACGGGTGTCCGACTCACGACAACGAGGATAGACAGCCGGTCCCCTCTGAACGGTATATAATATGAAACTTTAAGTCTCGTTCAGGTAGTGTGTAAGTCAAAAATTCGATGGGACTCGCATCCGTCGTCCTCGCGCGGTCTTTCGTCCCGATATCCAGAAGCAGAGTTTGAAAAACTCTAGCGACGGCACGGGTGTCCGACTCACGACAACGAGGATAGACAGCCGGTCCCCTCTGAACGGTATATAATATACATTATGCGACGGTAGACGATCAACTAGACGAAACTTTAGTCTCGTTCAGGTGGTGTAAAAAAAATTCGATGGGATACGCACGCACGGCTGTCGTCGTCCTCGAGCGGTCTTTCGTCCCAATATCCAGAAGCAGAGTTTGAAAAACTCTAGCGACGGCACGGGTGTCCGACTCACGACATCGAGGCTTCGAAGCCGGCGGCGTTCCCCTCTGAACGAACTTCGGCTAGACTAGTTACGAATCGTTGCTACACATCGTCTTCATCGTCGTCGTCGTCGACATCGACATCATCATCATATCATCATCATCATCATCATCATCATCATCGGTCATCGTCGCATAGCGGGCCAACATCCACGCGATGCGTCTTCGTTCTAGGTTACCCGATCCACGAGTATGTTACACGTGGTTTCGTTATTTCGAACGAAACGACATACGAAGAGCACACGCCCTTTGGGTAGGAAGCACGTTTCGAGAACGACGAGAGTTTCGATGAAAGAGACGAGAGAAGTCGACGCAGAAGGTATCCATGGATCTTCGAAGAGAACCTTCGAAGATGTATATCGGTATCCTTTCGCTCTGCGCGACTCGCTACAAGTTCTTTCGCTCTCGTCGACTCGTTCTAGACGCTTCGTTCGATCCCAAAGAGGAGTCTTCGATATGTCCCGTTGCTAGGAGGAGAACAAACGCAACACAGACCACGAAACATAGAAGAGAATAGGCGAGCATGATCACTCCGACACGAGGCACTTTAGAGATTTTCTTATTAGTTTGCATGGACTTTTATATTTCGTTTGTACGGTTTCCACGATGCAAATACGAAATACGAGATCGTGACGGCGGGTCTTTCTGTGTACGGCCTCTCGCAGGCGCCACGACTGCATTTCTCTTTACACCTGGTTTCCATCGTAATTTTTTCGTTTGATATCGAGCCTTAACTTTTGTTGGCTCTTTCGAAGCTAGAGTTCCCTTTTATTAGAATTTCATATATATATATATTATATGTTATATGTTTTATTCGGAGACGGCGGGTCTTTCTGTTTACGACCTCACGCAGGCGCCTCGAATAAGTTTCATTCGCATTTCGTTTTTATACTTGTATATATATATCTCTTCATCCCGATGATCGAGAGAGAGTGCCACCTTCTCTTCGTATAATTCCGTAGCTGGAGGGTCGTCTCCTC
>NW_026099374.1:155000-160000 GCF_024542735.1 Bombus huntii
TCGCGCTGGACATACCGTAAGAATATTCTTTCAATCGGTAGAACATTTTCGGCAGAAGACATACTACGCAAAGATAGTACGCTCCTACCGCCTCATCGGATACTTCTGCGAAAGCAGAAGTTTTTATAGAAAGCAGACGGTTATACTCTTTTGAATGAATCGATGCTCAGTTAGTACAAGCACACACGCATCTAACAATTTTTGTTAGAATACGTACACACAGGTCACCAGCTTCCCGACTCAGGGGAACCTTGCCACGATATTTGGTCATTACGTCCAGGACAGCGACCCGCGGCGCAGCAGTGTAGAGAAAAAAACCAGAACGAGAACGGAGGAACAGTCGAGAAATAGCGTAAAATACACTAAGACTCGAGGAGCGGTGACTGAATTCTCAACCGAGGCCGTAGAATAGCCACGCGCTCAACGCTGTTCCGACCGAACCGTCCGGCTCGACGTCTCTCTTATAGATACGAAAGCGCCAGCCGGAAGGCCGGCGCCGGCCGGGCTAGCGGCCGCGCGCTTACGGTGCAAAACCTCCGTAGCAACGTACCGTTCGGAAGGGACGCTGGAACTTAGTCTCGCGAACGCTCGATCACTACTATACAAAGCCAATATCCAACCATCGAAATACATTACCAGACGTTTTATTAACATAATAGAAATGCATTTTTACCAAAAAATTAATTTTTTTTTTCACCGAAAAATTGCATCAGTAAACATACTCTTTTATCGAATACGGACAAAAAATAAGTTTATAATCAATTACAATACGTTAAAATAAGTAGAAATATGCAAAAAAATATATACCTTGTAACGTTAATTAACGAAAAAATTAGAAAAATATCCCAGTCGTGTCAGTTCGACGAACGCTAATTTTTTGAAAAAATCGATAAAAATGTTTAATCCCGTATTTCGTCGAGTTACGTCGATTTATGCAAAAAAATTCATACCTTGTAACGCTTTTTAACGAATAAACTCGAAAAAACTTTTTCGCCCTCGGAATTTTTCTAAGTCCCAACGTACCGGCTCGGAATTTTTCTATGTTCCAACGACCGGTCGTGTCGGTCCAAACGTTTTTATATCCGTCTGCCGACGATATAAACGCTTAATCCCGACGTATTTTATCGAGTTATAACGATTTCTTGAAAAATATTCGTACGTTATAACGCGTTTTAACGAATTAATCGAAAAAGAGTGTTCGGTCCGAAAATTTTCCAAGTACGAACGACCGGCCGCATAGGTCCGTTTTTAAAAATCGTTCTCGGACGGAAATAAACCATTAATCCCGACGTATTTCGTCGAGTTACGTCGATTTATGCAAAAAAAATTCATACCTTGTAACGCTTTTTAACGAATAAACTCGAAAAAACTTTTTCGCCCTCGGAATTTTTCTAAGTCCCAACGTACCGGCTCGGAATTTTTCTATGTTCCAACGACCGGTCGTGTCGGTCCAAACGTTTTTTATATCCGTCTGCCGACGATATAAACGCTTAATCCCGACGTATTTTATCGAGTTATAACGATTTCTTGAAAAATATTCGTACGTTATAACGCTTTTTAACGAATTAATCGAAAAAGAGTGTTCGGTCCGAAAATTTTCCAAGTACGAACGACCGGCCGCATAGGTCCGTTTTTAAAAATCGTTCTCGGACGGAAATAAACCATTAATCCCGACGTATTCGTCGAGTTACGTCGATTTATGCAAAAAAATTCATACCTTGTAACGCTTTTTAACGAATAAACTCGAAAAAACTTTTTCGCCCTCGGAATTTTTCTAAGTCCCAACGTACCGGCTCGGAATTTTTCTATGTTCCAACGACCGGTCGTGTCGGTCCAAACGTTTTTATATCCGTCTGCCGACGATATAAACGCTTAATCCCGACGTATTTTATCGAGTTATAACGATTTCTTGAAAAATATTCGTACGTTATAACGCTTTTTAACGAATTAATCGAAAAAGAGTGTTCGGTCCGAAAATTTTCCAAGTACGAACGACCGGCCGCATAGGGTCCGTTTTTAAAAATCGTTCTCGGACGGAAATAAACCATTAATCCCGACGTATTTCGTCGAGTTACGTCGATTTATGCAAAAAAATTCATACCTTGTAACGCTTTTTAACGAATAAACTCGAAAAAACTTTTTCGCCCTCGGAATTTTTCTAAGTCCCAACGTACCGGCTCGGAATTTTTCTATGTTCCAACGACCGGTCGTGTCGGTCCAAACGTTTTTATATCCGTCTGCCGACGATATAAACGCTTAAATCCCGACGTATTTTATCGAGTTATAACGATTTCTTGAAAAATATTCGTACGTTTATAACGCTTTTTAACGAATTAATCGAAAAAGAGTGTTCGGATCCGAAAATTTTCTAAGTACGAACGACCGGCCGCATAGGTCCGTTTTTAAAAATCGTTCTCGGACGGAAATAAACCATTAATCCCGACGTATTTCGTCGAGTTACGTCGATTTATGCAAAAAAATTCATACCTTGTAACGCTTTTTAACGAATAAACTCGAAAAAACTTTTTCGCCCTCGGAATTTTTCTAAGTCCCAACGTACCGGCTCGGAATTTTTCTATGTTCCAACGACCGGTCGTGTCGGTCCAAACGTTTTTATATCCGTCTGCCGACGATATAAACGCTTAATCCCGACGTATTTTATCGAGTTATAACGATTTCTTGAAAAATATTCGTACGTTATAACGCTTTTTAACGAATTAATCGAAAAAGAGTGTTCGGTCCGAAAATTTTCTAAGTACGAACGACCGGCCGCATAGGTCCGTTTTTAAAAATCGTTCTCGGACGGAAATAAACCATTAATCCCGACGTATTTCGTCGAGTTACGTCGATTTATGCAAAAAAATTCATACCTTGTAACGCTTTTTAACGAATAAACTCGAAAAAACTTTTTCGCCCTCGGAATTTTTCTAAGTCCCAACGTACCGGCTCGGAATTTTTTCTATGTTCCAACGACCGGTCGTGTCGGTCCAAACGTTTTTATATCCGTCTGCCGACGATATAAACGCTTAATCCCGACGTATTTTATCGAGTTATAACGATTTCTTGAAAAATATTCGTACGTTATAACGCTTTTTAACGAATTAATCGAAAAAGAGTGTTCGGTCCGAAAATTTTCCAAGTACGAACGACCGGCCGCATAGGTCCGTTTTTAAAAATCGTTCTCGAGACGGAAATAAACCATTAATCCCGACGTATTTCGTCGAGTTACGTCGATTTATGCAAAAAAATTCATACCTTGTAACGCTTTTTAACGAATAAACTCGAAAAAAACTTTTTCGCCCTCGGAATTTTTCTAAGTCCCAACGTACCGGCTCGGAATTTTTCTATGTTCCAACGACCGGTCGTGTCGGTCCAAACGTTTTTATATCCGTCTGCCGACGATATAAACGCTTAATCCCGACGTATTTTATCGAGTTATAACGATTTCTTGAAAAATATTCGTACGTTATAACACTTTTTAACGAGTTATTTGGAGGGGATCTTTCGGCCTTTTCGTAGCGGTGCGAAAAAATTCTAAGTTCCAACGTCCCAGTCACGTTGGTCCGGAGGATGAAATTTTTCAAAAAAATAAAGTGAAATCGCTACTTTCGACTAGATTTCGTCGAAACGTAACGATTTCACGCAAAATTTCGATACGTTATAACGCTTTTTAGCGAGTTATTTCGAGTTGAACTTTCGGTACTTTCGTAACGGGGCGAAAAAATTCTAAGTTCCAACGTCCCGGTCACGTTGGTCCGGAGGATGAAATTTTTTAAAAAAATAAAGTGAAATCGCTACTTTCGACTAGATTTCGTCGAAACGTAACGATTTCACGCAAAATTTCGATACGTTATAACGCTTTTTAGCGAGTTATTTCGAGTTGAACTTTCGGTACTTTCGTAACGGGGCGAAAAAATTCTAAGTTCCAACGTCCCGGTCAGGTTGGTCCGGAGGACGAAATTTTTTAAAAAAATAAAGTGAAATCGCTACTTTCGACTAGATTTCGTCGAAACGTAACGATTTCACGCAAAATTTCGATACGTTATAACGCTTTTTTAGCGAGTTATTTCGAGTTGAACTTTCGGTACTTTCGTAACGGGGCGAAAAAATTCTAAGTTCCAACGTCCCGGTCACGTTGGTCCGGAGGATAGAAATTTTTTAAAAAAATAAAGTGAAATCGCTACTTTCGACTAGATTTCGTCGAAACGTAACGATTTCACGCAAAATTTCGATACGTTATAACGCTTTTTAGCGAGTTATTTCGAGTTGAACTTTCGGTACTTTCGTAACGGGGCGAAAAAATTCTAAGTTCCAACGTCCCGGTCACGTTGGTCCGGAGGATGAAATTTTTTAAAAAAATAAAGTGAAATCGCTACTTTCGACTAGATTTCGTCGAAACGTAACGATTTCACGCAAAATTTCGATACGTTATAACGCTTTTTAGCGAGTTATTTCGAGTTGAACTTTCGGTACTTTCGTAACGGGGCGAAAAAATTCTAAGTTCCAACGTCCCGGTCACGTTGGTCCGGAGGATGAAATTTTTTAAAAAAATAAAGTGAAATCGCTACTTTCGACTAGATTTCGTCGATACGTAACGATTTCACTGATAATTTCGATGCGTTATAACGCTTTTTCTCGAGTTATTTCGACTCGAACGTTCGAACAGTGGCGAATATTTCAAAGTCCCTGCGACGCAACGATACGCTCTTACGCGTTGCTCGCTCGCTCCGCTCGCTCGAAAAAAAAATAGCCCAACCCAAAACCAATCCCTTTCGCGTTCGTTCTTCGATTTCATCGAAATCTTCGTTCGAACGCTCGGGATCGGTTTTGGGTTGGGCTATATTCGTCCGAGCGAGCGCAGCGAGCGAGCATTTGTCGCGATTATTTTCCTCGTTTTCGTCTCTCTCGTGAAACGGGAAAAAACGTGGAAAACGGGAAAAAAACGGGAAAAAACGGGAAAAAAACGCGAAGAAACGGGAAAAAAACGCGAAAAAACGTTT
>NW_026099374.1:165000-166090 GCF_024542735.1 Bombus huntii
ATCCGTACTGCCTGTCCGAGGTTAAGGCGTGGTCGTGGAACATCGTTGCCATCCTAGTAGCCATCAGTCTTTCCAGCAGCTTGCCCACCATCGATAGTAGGCAAATCGGCCTGTAGGACTTCGGGCTACTCTTATCCCGTTCTGGTCCCTTCGGGATAGTGATGACGTTCCCCAGTTTCCAAACCTTTGGGAAGACTCCCCAGGTGAGGCAGCTGTTCATGAGCCTGAGGAGTTCCTGATGGATTCCACCCCAGGCGCGCTGAATCACCTCGGCCTCGACTAGGTCGGGTCCAGGACATTTCCCCTTCGTTAGTCGTTTTACGGCGCCGCTGAGTTCCTCGTAGCGGAACTCTGGGGTGTCCTCGACGTTCGGAGGGGTTGTACTTTCTTGTCTGATCGCTGTCTGCTCCGGCGTGTCCGTTTCTTCCTCGTCGTCGGGTAGTAGGGCGGACAGCATCGCCGCCGCGGTCATTCGCCAGTTGGAGGTTTCTCCTTGTGGCGTCCGCAGGGTCGACACTGTTTCTTCCCTTCTCAGCTTGCCCGTAGCCGTTCGGTAGGCGATGCCCCAGGGTTCTGCGTTGCCCTCCTTTGTTACAAAGTCCCTCCAGCTACGTATCTTGGCCTTGGTGATTGCCCTTACGTACTCTTTCCTAACCTCCCTGTACCGCAGCTTCTCCTGCTCCCTCGTTGCGGGGTCCTTGGTCCCCTGGTATTTTCTCCTTGCCCGGTAGACTCCCCTTTTTGCTCGTGTGAGCTCAGGTGTCCACCACGGCACCGATCTGTGATACCATTTCTTCCTCGGGATGGCGGCATCGCAGGCTCTTATGAGGACTTCCTGCATCTGCTCGGCCATTCGTTCAACCTCGCTCGGCTGCCGGAGGGTTGTCTCCCGGAGTGTCTTCTTCTCCTCTATGATCACTCTTTGGAAAACCTCCCAATTGGCGTGCCGAGTATTGTATCTCCTTTCCTGAAGCTGCGGCGGAGTGCTCCCTTCGTTAAAATCGAGACGCGTCTCCAGTATTCTATGATCACTGGAGGTTCCGTCCTCGTGTACTTTCCATTCCCTCACGAGCGGTATTGCTTCCGGAGT